>NC_092248.1:6649202-6764202 GCF_036320965.1 Panulirus ornatus | reverse complement strand
GTGTGTGTTGGTACACATGCACATACGTGTGCAGAACGGGTCTTGTTGGGCTACGCTAAATACACAGGGGTGTGGAGGAGGTCAGGTCACACGCCAGTACCGTCGTGTGGTTAGTCAGGCAGGGTCATGCCGGATGCTGATACGAACAGTCCCATGGAACAATGGCGTGGTGGTGGAGGAAGGAAGGGGTGGTGGGTCGGGTGTGGAAGAACCAGGTCCTTAATCGTACGGGTCAGGACCCGTTCAAACCAACAGACGGGGAAAGGTACTTAACGGGCCCAGAGCAACTAGACGGGGTAGGTACAAAAGAGGCCAGAGCCGGCAGTCCACGAGCCGTTTCGCTCATCGACCCGCGAGAAGTGGAGGAGGGGAAGGTGGAGGAGGAGGAGGAGGAGGTGGAGGAAGTGGAGGTGGTGTATGTCCTGACAGTTTTATCGGAAGGCTATCATGGGAGTGTGGCCCACCACCACTGGCCCGGCCAGGCCCGGCCCTCATCACATAGATTTCCTATAGTTTGACACTCTGGCCCGCAGCTTTGGCTTCCATCTCCACACCTGTATACCTGCAAGCTTGACACACACACCCTCACACACACCTGTTCAACGGCACACCCGACATGCCCCAACACCTCTCGGACCCCTACACCTTTTCATCTGCACACCTGACACACCCCTACACCTCTCGGACCCCTACACCTGTTCATCAACACACCTGACACACCACCACGCTTCTCAGACCACACCTGTCTCCCTCTACACCTGCTTCATACTTCCCGGACACCTATACACCTGACAACCCTCTACAACTCCCAGACCTACACATCTGTCTCCCTCCAAAACCTCCTCAACCTAAGTGTCTCCCTCCAAAACCTGCTCATCTTCAAGCACCTGGCGACCCCAACACCTCTAAACTATCCACCCATCTACCTTCAAACCAGCATAGCCACACACCTGCCAACCTCCACACCTGTGTCCTTATCTTCACTGCCTCCCGCTACCCTTGCCTTACCTGAAGACCTCCCCATCTCCATACCTTTTTTTCCCGTTATTCAAAGTTCCTTTTTTTTCCACTTCTCTTACCTCCAAAATCATTCTTTTTCCCTCTCCCCTCTTCACTCCTACCTCCAAGGCCCCCAGAAAGATGCCTCGTTACACCTCCCTCCACAACTGTCTAACTTACAAAACCTCTTGACCTCGCAACACGCTACTTATAAACCTCCCGACCTCTTTCTCCCTCTACTTACAAACCTCCTTCACTTTCAAAAGCCCTCCCTGTGTGTTACTTCTCCCTTTGCGTCATCCCTCCCTTTACCCTTCTCACTCTCTTTCCCATACACCCATCCCCTTTGGTCCACGGACAAATCATCACCTTTCCCTCCCTGCCAGGACCTGCTTTCTCACCTCTCCCTCCCTGCCATGCCTTGCTTTCTATCTCTTATCTCCCTTCCCGACCATGGAAGCGGCGCGCCTCTCCCTTTTATTCCAGGGCCGATCGACCTGGAACCACCTTAGTAGGCGTGTGCCTGGAACCAGCTCGCCCACGCCCTTTCCAGCCCGGGGATCAAAGGTCCCTCATTTCAATTAATCTGTGTACGCGGGTACGATGGAGCGCACACAGGATGTGCTCCGCGCATCTGAATGGCCCTCCAAGCATTCACTAAACGCTCAGAATCACAAACCGCTCAGAAAGAAGACTTTGTGAGCAAACAAATAAAAATACAATAAAAAAAATGAGTGTGTTGAGATTCTGAGCGTTTTTTGAACCCTGAACAGCAAACACTCAATTAAGGACGTAAAGTTCTGAGTCGTATCAAAGGAGTGATCTGTGTCTCATCAACTCGAAGTTCTGTGCCTCATCGACTCGAAGTTCTGTGCCTCATCGACTCGAAGTTCTGTGTCTCATCGACTCGAAGTTCTGTGTCTCATCGACTCGAAGTTCTGTGTCTCATCGACTCGAAGTTCTGTGTCTCACTGACTCAAGTTCCGCGTCTCACTGAATTCAAGTTCTGTGTCTTAATGAAGCATGGTCTGTTCACCTCAACGTAAAAAATATGAGTCTTCGTCGAGGTCAGTGCTGTGTCTTATCGACGTATGTGTCGTATCGACGTACGTTATGTGTCGTATCGACGTAAGTTATGTGTCGTATCGACGTAAAGATCCGTTTCTTACTGACTAAAGTTCTGTGCCTTATTGACGTAAGGACCTATCGTGTCAACGCAAAGATACGTTTGTTATCGACGCAAGGACCTTGTCCATGTCAGCGTAAAGATACGTTTATTACCGACGTAAGTTCTGTGTCATGTGAACGTAAAAGATACGTTCCTTATCAACGTAAAGATCAGCCATATCATCGTAAAAATCTTGACGACACGAGTTCCGTGCCCTATCGACGTAAAAACGTTGTCTTAGGCTTGATAAAACATCCAATCATAACGGACCGTGTCAAAACCCCACCACATCCACCACAGACAAACACACACCCTCCCCATCCACGGCCATACCGCACGCTAAAACAGACCCCACCACATCCACCACAGACAAACACACACCCTCCCCATCCACGGCCATACCGCACGCTAAAACAGACCCCACCACATCCACCACAGACAAACACACACCCTCCCCATCCACGGCCATACCGCACGCTAAAACAGACCCCACCACATCCACCACAGACAAACACACACCCTCCCCATCCACGGCCATACCGCACGCTAAAACAGACCCCACCACATCCACCACAGACAAACACACACCCACCCCATCCACGGCCATACCGCACGCTAAAACAGACCCCACCACATCCACCACAGACAAACACACACCCTCCCCATCCACGGCCATACCGCACGCTAAAACAGACCCCACCACATCCACCACAGACAAACACACACCCTCCCCATCCACGGCCATACCGCACGCTAAAACAGACCCCACCACATCCACCACAGACAAACACACACCCTCCCCATTCACGGCCATACCGCACGCTAAAACAGACCCCACCACATCCACCACAGACAAACACACACCCTCCCCATTCACGGCCATACCTCACGCTACACAAAGCCCCGGGTGCTGCCCAGGACGCACGACGGAAGCGCTGTCGCAGGCCAGCCGAAACAATGTGTCGTGTTCGCTTGTTAAAAACGTAGTAGAGTAATTAATCTCACCTTACTACTACTACTAGTAGTAGTAGTACTACATTAGCACAACCACAAATTAGACTAAACTAAACTTGCTATCAGGAACTGGCAAGAGGAACTGAAAAAAAAAAAGGTTATTTGAACTGAAAAAAAAAACAAGTGGTCACGAGGGCTTCCTGGGGAAAAAAAAATCAGTAGTGAATTTAATATGAAAAAAATATCTTTGGTCCCAACACCGTTGTTTTATGTAATTTCGTTAGTGTGTGTGTGTGTGTGTGTGTGTGTGTGTGTGTGTGTGTGTGTGTGTGTGTGTACCACAACGAATTCTGAGTACAAAGGAGGTACAAAATTAGTCTACAGTTAAGCAGTGAAGTCTACAGAGACTGGAAGCTACAGGACTGTCTACAGTGACTGGAAGCCATTGTACTGTCTACAGTAAGTGGAAGCCACTGGACTTCTACAGTGACTGGAAGCCATTGTACTGTCTACAGTGACTGGGAGCCACTGCACTGTCTACAGTGACTGGGAGCCACTGGACTGTCTACAGAGACTGGGAGCCACTGGACTGTCTACAGTGACTGGAAGCCACTGGACTGTCTACAGTAAGTGGAAGCCACTGGACTGTCTACAGTGACTGGAAGCCACTGGACTGTCTACAGTGACTGAAAGCCACTGCACCGTCTTCACGGTGACTGTCGAGCACTTGACTGTCTATACACAGTGTTAGACTGGAGTAACTGTGTACGGCAGTCGACCGTTTGAAGAGTAACTGTCTGGCAGCAGACTGTGTAGAGTAACTGTATGGCAACAGACCGTCTGGAATATAAGAGGAAGACAAGCAGCAGACTCTCACCCTACAATGCTAAGCTCCCAGCAGACGACACAGAGCCTCAACAACACTTCCCCCCAGTCTGGTAACAGAAGTTAACGGAGCGTTACTGGGTTACCTAAAGGTGTTAGATTACAACGTGTGGGGGAGAACATTCTCACAGCTGGGCGAACTCAACGGGGGGGCCGGCGCACACACGGCGAGGTATATATATATATATATATATTCTCCCCCCTGGTGTGACCTGACGACGGGGCAAATCATGTTTGTGGTAAGTGCTCAGGACAGCTCAAGTATATGTGATGGTGTGTGAGCCATAAAAGACGACCTGCTCTCCCGGCGAGGGTTTCAGAGGGAAAACCAGGTGGGACAATGCGCTACACAAACGCAGCGGTGAACGAAGACACTAGCCAGAGCGACTGGAACAGTAAATAAACCAAAAGTTACCCCACACACACACACACAATTGGAACAGCAAGCGAGGCGGCTGAAGCACAACGCGAACGGGAACAGTTAAGCATGAAACTGGAGCGGGGTAACGAGGCAATTACAACAGCAGATGAAGTGAGAAGTTACCGAAGCTAGAGAAGTTACCGTAACAAGCGCTGCGGTTACTCAAGGGCAAGAGAAGCAGCGAAACATGCAAGTGAAGCAATGAACGAAGCAATGGGGGGGGGGGGGGGGGTTGAAACGGACTTCACGAAGCAAGTCTCGAACTACTGTGGTTCGTGCAGCTTTAGGTCTCGCCTTGGTGCGTGTGTTCGCCCGGGTTCGCTGGCAGGGCTCGGAGCTAATGACTGGATTATGCCGGAGCGGCCACAAGTACGTGGCACGTCTTAACGAGGCTTTACGTCCGGTCTGGAAACGAGACAGCCGCTGGAACGAAAAGTCGAGACACCGCGAAGGATGGATCTGCCAGCATAGGTTTTTTTCGCAGAGTTCCTTTGTTCAGGGTGTGTAGCTGAAACGTTTTTATATCGTTCCGTGAATGGAGTTTGAAACGTCCCTTTGTTCCAAGAGTGAGTGTGTGTGTGTGTGTGTGTGTGTGTGTGTGTGTGTGTGTGTGTATGGAGGGGCCATAGTCTATGGTATTCTATAGCTCCTGTGTCTCCTCGCTCCGTAGATGAAGGTGACGCGTTCCATTGTTCTACGCAGGAAGGTGGAGTGTTCCTTTGCTCCGGTGTGAGAGGTGGAAACGTTCCCGTTCTTTCACGTGTCTCCTGGAAGTGTCCCTTTGTTCACAGCCTAAAGCTGAAGCATTTCTTTGCTTTTCCCTCCCCATGTGCGCCTGGGAGCGTTCCATTACTGTCCGCGTAGATCCTGGGCTTTGCTTTACTCCAGGCGAGACCTAAGCGTACATTCTAGTTCCTCAGAGTAGCCGGAATGGCATTTATGTTCCATGTGTGCAAGTGGTCCAGTCTGTTGTTCCATGTAGCTGGAACATTTCGGAGTGACCCGTGTCTGAAGCATTCCTCTGTTCAATGTGGCTGGAAACGTGACGTTGTACAGTGTCTGAAGAGTTTGTTAAAGCTCCATGTAACTGTAACATTCCGTTGTTCCCTGTGTCTGAAGGGTTACGTTATGTAGCTGGATCATTCCGTTGTTCCCTGTGTCTGAAGCGTTATGTTATGTAGCTGGATCATTCCGTTGTTCACTGAGGTTGGAGTCTCACTCCGCCCCCGTGCAACAAGACCAGTCGTTGTTCCCTGTGCGTCTGAAGAACGCTTCCATCTTACCCTCCTGTGAGAGCTTCCTAACTTTAGATGAAAAGTCACTCTGTTTCCCCACGAACACCTGGATCCTCCCTCCACTGTTCCATGCGTGGGACTCGTTCGTTGCTGGAAGCTTCTCCTAGCGCGTTATTTCTGGGATGCCGGCGCGCCTTCGCTGGTGATTAGCGATGAAAGACGACGATCTTGCTGCTCCCAGTCTACCGCCATCTTTCGTTTTGCCTTCCAGAGCTTTTCTTGTGGTATGGATCTCTTGGGTGTTGACATTGGCCTTAGACTCTTCAAGGGAAAGAATGGAGCTATTGGGCTGATGGGAAAGCCTTCACACCGGGTCACTTCCACCTACGGAATTCCATTACCCGCGAACCTAAAGGGACTTTTACTAGTCTTAACTGGAACGGAAAGACATTCTATTGCCGAGGGGAAATGGGGTCCGCGCCAGATTTACTGGCCCTAAGTGGTGATGGTTAGGTCTGGAGGGGCTTCCATTTCTTCTTTTTACGAGGACGGTAATAGCTGGAAGGTGTTGAGTGGTCTAGAGAGGATAATATCGGGTATCGAAGTGGGACAAGAACGTGCTGGAAGGTATCAAAGTGGTGCAAAGTCTGTTGGCAGGTTTAACAATGATGTAGGAGCTGCTGGAAAGCTTAGCACTGGCTTGGAAGCTGTTGCAAGGTATCGCAATGGCTTGGAAAGTTGTGGTAAGGTACGAAAATGGTCCAGAATCCGCTGGAAGGTAAAGTGAAAGGGGTTCGCAAGCTCCTGGAAAGTACAGGAATGGCTTGGAACCGATGCAAGGTATCGAAATGGTTTGGAAGCTGCTGGTGCTACAACTGCAGTCGGCAGACCACAAAAGGACTCTGAGGTTTAGGCAAGAAATGCTTTCGCGGTTATGAAGAGGGGAGGACTAAGGGGTTTTTTTTTTATATAAGCAGGAAGAATTCCAGACTGGAGACACCTCATGACTCGTGTCTGTTCTCAAAGGGGGACGTTTTTGGTGACTTTTTTGGGGGGGTGAGAGGCTTTATCACTCGGAGTACAGTCTCGTCAAAGAACGTCTCACGTCAAGGGAGGTCCCATCATTGCCCTGCAACTGGAAGCAGCGCAGCCTTGAAGCCACAGAAGCTCATGGGCGGAGTTCCTTGGCAACACACTCTCTCCTAGAAAGGGATTCTGGTATATATATATATATATATATATATATATATATATATATATATATATATATATATATATATATATATACACACACACACACACACACACACACACACGTCATTACGAGAGTGTTATTTTCTAGTTAAATAACAACAGATATAATCACTACTTTTCGATTGTCATTTACGATTACCATCAAACTTTTGCTGAAACGCAATGTATTTTTGTCAATCCTCTTTACACGCGTTCATTACAATATACATACGACCAATTCTTACAGAGGAACCATAAAACAAATCATGTTTAATTACATGAAACCCACTTGACCTTCGCGTCAACGCACTGATTAATACACTTGACCTTTATCAACCCAATGATTAATACTCCACTGAAGCCCACTGTATTTCACAGTTACGATGTTGTACTGCACAATTCTAATTTTTCATCTCTGCCACACTCAAGGGGCAGGTCTGTTAGTACACACGACGCGGCGTCTGTGTGGAGAGAGAGAGAGAGAGAGAGAGAGAGACCCCTTCTGGTTAAAATTCAGGGCTTTTGAACATGGAAAAAGATATTCAGATACTTAAAATACACAAACAAACACACACACACACACACACACACATATATATATATATATAGGGTCATATAGCCATGTTCACGGGACACATTGACATGTTCGAGGGTCGTACCGCCCTGCTCAATAAATCCATGCCGAAATATCCGACAGCAAGATCTTGAACACGAACACGAATTTCCGTAAAAGAACAGGACGTTACTGGCAAATGACAGTAATTGTACGTCTAGCCTGTGGGTCAAGCGGACGTACAGCCCGCTTGTAAAGCCTTAAGTTAGGTCAGGTCAGGTCAGGGGTATTTATAAATTCCCATTTTCTTCCGCACCAGAGGAAGAGGGGGTACTCTTCTACTTCTTCTTCGTTTCTTCTTCCGTCGCAGATTTAACAAACGTCAGAAGTCTCTCCTTCAAGCCGTACCCGACGAGATTACGACCGCGCGCTGCGCTGCAAGGGGGGAAGGGGGCGCTCAAGGATAACAACCACTTCCTCACGCCAATGCTGATCAAAACGAACGAAACTCTTCGACGTGGTTCCACAAAAAAAAAAAAGGTTCCAGCGAGAGAGAGGGCGCCACACAAACGCAAAAAAAAAAAAGAAAGAAAGAGAGAGAGAAGTACGCACGTCCTTCCGTGCTGGTCATACGCCGCAGCTCACGTCACACGGTGGCTACTACAGCGAGGCTCCCGGGGGAGGGAAGAGGTGGAGGGAGGAAGTGGAGGGAGGAGGAGGGAAGGTCGTTTTCTATTGTAATCTAGAACGACCCCGTAATGCAGGGGTGTGTCAGCGGGCCAGGCGTCAGCTCACCCCTATGTACAAGGGAATATATATATATATATATATATATATATATATATATATATATATATATATATATATATATATATATACATATATATATATATATATATATATATATATATATATATATATATATATATATATATATATATATGGGCCACGCTCCCCCCCTCCCCCAACAAACGTAGACGTGAGAGGGTCAGGGAAAAAGGATTCGTTGACACAACCCCCATAATGTGAGGCTGAGCTGGGAGGGGTGGTGGTGGCGGCGGAAGAGAGAGAGAGAGAGAGAGAGAGAGAGAGAGAGAGAGAGAGAGAGAGAGAGAGAGAGAGAGAGAGAGAGAGGAGTCGAGATTGTTCACGGGTATCGAACTGTGCGAGTGTGTGTGTGTGTGTGTGTGTGTGTGTGTGTCTGTTCATATGGGCTCTTTGCTCTTACCAGGCGCGCGTCCTGGAAAGGGAGCTAGGTACCCTTCCATCTATATTCCCTGCACCTCCCTCCTTCCCCTTCCCCCCTCCTCCTCTTCCCCTTGCCTCCCTCTTCCCTACCATTTAAGGGGCAAGGCTATATAACAAGCAGCGCCCCCCCCCCCGTTTTGGGCAAGACCATGCCGTGGGCCTGCCATGCGCAACGCGTGTCACACATCACGACCGGGACGGATATGAATTTCATGATTGCCTGACGCATCACGAGCGCCGTGGCTTTAGATTGACTTGTTTTGTCCGCTCTTGTGTCGGCGTTTGTCATTTGACTTTTCTTTTTCTTTTTTTTTTCTTTTAGTTTCGATGATGAGTTTTCATCACTGTCTCCTCGTCTGTCATGTGAGAAGGATCCGGGAAGGTTTTTATAAGAATTTACAAAAAAAAAACGAAGGAGATTTTAAAAAAGCAAGTACGTACTTACGAGAGAGAGAGAGAGAGAGAGAGAGAGAGAGAGAGAGAGAGAGAGAGAGAGAGAGAGAGAGAGAGAGATTCCGTTTCTTTTACGGGTCTTTCCGAAGTCTATTCTTCCCCCCCCCCCCCCCCCCCCCCCCCCCCCAATGACAGACATCAAACGCTCTCCATGTCTGGGTCGTCATTGGGGGGCGGGGGCGGTGAGGGGGACCGGTCGCCTGGAAGCTACCAGCGGAACATCTGGAAATCCAGAAAGGCACACCAGGACGAAGGGTGGTTCTTCCTTCTTCCTTCCTTCCTTCATCATCATCATCATCTTTTTTCTTCCTCCATCTTCATCATCTCATCCTTTCCACCCACGGCCATCGAGTCTACTACCTTATCTACTATCATCCATACTATCCTTCTTCTCCTCCTTCTTTCACTCATCCTCTCCTTGACTTCTACGGCATTGCTCCTTTCTGTCTCTGTTCCTCTCCGTCCGCTTCTTTCTCTATTGTCGCTCCTGCGTCGGGAAACACATCACAATCCGGTAAGGACTAATCCCCAGGTCAAAGGTTAACGGCTGACGGACACACACACACACACACACACACACACACACACACACACACACACAGGAATTCGATTATAATTCACATGGAAAGTCTTGACCTGGTCACAACTGGAGCCAATATCAGTAGTCTCTTGTTGATTTCAGTCTTTAATACATTCATAAAACGAGATTCACCAGAGTCCACTTAAGGAAAACATGACCTTAGAAGCCTTTTCCAAATCGGAAGGTCATATGAAAATTGGTCAGACATCCATTTGCATATAAAATCATGGAAAACAAAAGAATATAAATTTCTAGGAATGTTGCTTACTTGAAGGCTTAAGGAAATGGAATGGCCTCGTTAAAATGCACGGAGAATGGCCTCGTTAAATCCACTGGTATCTTTTGATCATTTCTAAATGCTTCTGTTACATTCAGGAGATTATGTGAATAACAAATATAGAAGCTAAGCCATGCCTCGGATTCATATCTGAATGAGATTTTGTTTATTCTCCCGAACAACACTGTCCGTGATTCACAACAGCTGAGCTGGCTGACACTGCTGTTATGAGAGGCGGATCTACTGACGAAGATGAGGAGGAGAGGCGTGTGTTGAAAGCCACCAGGAGCTGAAGAACTTAAGTTTTGAAATACCTTTTTTTTGGGGGACTCTTTTACCATCGGCTGAGCACTGGAGGGAATAGCTTCGTCCTAAATCAGCGACTACTGGTGGGTCTCGAAGGCATAACAGATGGGAAGCGTATCAAGAGACTGAGATGCATTCCGGATCTCGTGAACTGGCATCTTTGAGCAGCTCCCAAGGAGGCTTGTCCTCGCGAGTGAACTAAGGATGGCCAACACTCGCGTGCAGCTGCGGACTACTGGCACACCAGCCGGCCAAGGAGGGTAGTTCTTTCATCCCTCGGAAGATGGTGAGGGAGGAGTGGGGGGTCGCGGCTTCACTGAACTATGCTACGGCGTCTCAGTCGCCAGCAGGAGTGGTGGAGTGGGGACCTGCTGAAAGTTGGAGCCAGTGTGTGTGTGTGTGTGTGTGTGTGTGTGTGTGTGTGTCAGCCACACAGAGAAGGGTTCCGTATCTCGATGTAGAAGAGGTGAAGACAAGGACCGTACAGTAAGCACTGGACTATATGTTCACAGGGGTACCTAATAACATCGGGTTTTCCGTCGTCTTGAAACGGCCGGATATACAGCAAACGACGAGTAAAGAGACTATGTCCTTACCAACCCCTCTCCGCCCTCCCACAACACAGCTGTGGCATGAGTGCTTGCTGCTGACAGGAGCTGCCTTCAGTGTGTGTATATTGATTTCATAAAGGCGATAGACTTGGCGTTTAATGAGATGCTTTGAGGAACGCAGCCAGGGCACAAGTGAAGATGACCGACTTGGCGTGTGGGGGAGAGGAGGGGTGTGGGGTGTGGATATGTGTGTGGGGTGGGGTGGCTTACACCCGAGGGACTGGAGGATCTCTCTCTCTCTCTCTCTCTCTCTCTCTCTCTCTCTCTCTCTCTCTCTCAGAGGTTCCTGAAGCACGCACGATGTTCAGTGAGCAAAATCTGCGGTGGTGGGTGGGTGGGTGGGTCGACGGGGTGGGTGGCGAGGGCCATGCTGACGGTGCAGCGTAGGCTGACGAATCATTTGGTGGGCCCGACGGTGGGCCTCTTGAGATGGTGGGGGATCGATATCCTGGAAATGCCCCCTGGACCAACTGGAGCCCAGACAACACTAAACCATCCATAGACTTTCTTTCCATACCTTACGGGGATTCGAAGCCTGTCCCTAAGACGCGGGGGGAGGCTGTCGAATACTCAAGATACCTTCCGCATACCTTGGCAATGCCCTCTAGAGCAAGTCTGACACCGGGGTAGGAAGGAGACACATGACCAGGCCCTCCGTGCAACGGTCTTCCCAGGATGATATGCGACTTCGTGTGTCCTTGCGAAAAGAACCGAGGCTCGTGTCGTCGGTAAGCTGGCTCTCTCTCTCTCTCTCTCTCTCTCTCTCTCTCTCTCTCTCTCTCTCTCTCTCTCTCAAGAGTAAGGATATATGAGGGTCTAATCTCCCAACAAGTGCCCCTATATGATGACGGAGGCGATGCTGGGGGGATGATCATCTCCGTCCACCCCCCCAACAGGTCGGATTACCTGGAGAACTGTCGCACCCATGACCTCGGCGAACGTCTGCGGCATTACGAGCCCACGGGTTCGACTCCCTCGAAGCTACTAATCCTGGTATTTAAAAGTTATTTCTGGGAGGAGAAGGGAATATCCCCCCCGGCTGGATAGGTCCGCGGGGACCACAGCAGAGCGCCAGACTTGATGTAAAGGAGGGAAGGAAGGGAGGAGGAGGAGGGTCGATCAGCTATAAACGGAGGCGCTCGAGATGGCAAGGGCGTTCTCCACGCCGCTCCACGACTACAGCAGGATGCGGAGAACAGCAGACGCAGCAGTGGTAACAGCAGGCAGGTGCAGCGGCAGCAGCTGCTACAGCAGCGCTGGGGTGCGACACCAACCGTAGCGGCTGTGCAAAACAACAGCAGCAAGAACATGAGGAACAGATCAACAGCTGAAAGTAATAGAAGGAACGGCAAAGAAAAAAATAATGGAGGAGCTGTTGCAACAGCAGCCTCTGCAGAGAGCAACACCAGCTGAAACAGAAGCCAAACGGGTAACAGCAGCAGCAGCAGCATTGGCACATCCATCAGCTTAAAGAAACAGCAGGAGACACAGAAAAGGGGGAAGGGGGGGGGGGGTGGCTACAACGGTGGCTGCAAGGAGAGAGAGAGAGAGAGAGAGAGAGAGAGAGAGAGAGAGAGAGAGAGAGAGAGAGAGAGAGAGAGAGAGAGAGAGAGAGAGAGAGCCAGGAGCTGCAACACTGGATACAAGAAACACCATCACAGGCAACACCACCAGCGAAGTAGCCACGGGAGGGAACAGCGGAGGCCCGACCCAGTAGGAGCAAGCAGGCGAGTCGCGAGCCACACCTCATCGTGCCCGCTATCCATTATTCAGCGTATCGTCAGGAACAGCGCTCGCCTGTGTAATACACTCGCTACACCTCAACTGCCTTCGGTGCAAACACTCACACACACACACACACACACACAGACCTTGCTTTGCTCTGTCCACACTGCTCTCACCAACTACACTGGACTACCCTTGCCAAAACCCAAAGGAGGAGGGATTCACTTCCCTACACTCACCTCCAGCCACCCACGGTGGCCTAGAGGTACCCACGCTGGAATCGCTACATCTACGTTCGCCTCGTGGAAAGGAATCTCTCTGGTTTCATAGCAACTTCACAGACACAGACACAGACACACACAAAGGCACAGTATCAGTCTATCTATCTATCAAGTCTCCTAAAACCTGATCCCCTAACCAACAAACACACACACACGCCGCACATGTACACACTGAATCTAACGGCAGTTACCACCTGCCCACAACAGAGCAGTAATGTTTATACACCATGGCAATACGCCGCTCTCACCGGCACCAGACCGTCATCAAACACGAAACGTGTAATTAGTCCACGAATGCCCTACGCTGCAGGGGGACCACCACTACGAAGAACGTCGCTTAGCCTCGGTCAACCCTGGCAGCTCGCATGGCACGAGTGGGCGTGTTATCATCTCACTGTTCTTAAACGAACGGCGTTCAGGTCACAATAACATTTCCACAGTTGATCCAAAAACTCTGATATGTTCTTCACTGATGGTCCAGTTGCTTTCTTGTCACCAAATTTTTTTCTATTCTTTTTCCACCTTTTCCTTTTTCTTCAGCTCTCCCGTTTTTCACTTTCTCCTTTCCGTTTTCTATACCTGCTGTCGCGGCGGCGTCCCACCTCCCGGTTTCTATCCACAGTTCACCACCGCCCTGGGTGCGGGCCTCGCGTCCTTCAGCCAAGTGTTGGCCAAATTAACATTAAGGATTCACGGGCCAATGTTTCACGCGCGGCACTACCGCTGCCTCTGCTGTTGGGTTCTTCTCCTTCTGCCACTGCCACAGCTCCTCCTCCTCCTCCTCCTCCACTTGGCCGCAGGAACTAATACGGAGATGGGCAACACTAGACTTACCTGGGTTGAAGATTCTGTAAGGCGGGAACTTCAGAATCTTCTTGAGGGGAGAGAAAAGGGATTTAAAGGAATGACAGTACGACCACCTTCAGTACTACGGAACGACTGTTAAAGCACAGCACGACGCTTGAGACGACGGTACGACCCTTCAATACGACGGTACGACTTCACAAGCACGACTGTAGGCCCTTGAGACACGACGGTGCGACGCTTAGTTACGACAGTATTGCCTTTGACCTGATTCTTGAGAGGGTCGTACCGTCGTACTCAAGGATCGCACCAACCTGCTCACGGGTCGTACGTTCGTCCCACTGTCGTACCGTCGAGATCAAAAGTCGTAGCGTCATGTTCAAAACGTCTATAATTCCGATAGCCAACCTCCGACTGCACAAGCATTTTAGAAAACGGGAGTTGAAAATCGAACGGGTGTGGGATCCATGCCCCACTTTATCGACCAGTTAAGTTACGTATGGCAAACGTTAACTGTCCATGCTCCAGTCCCTTTATCTTTCTCGTAGCACAAGCGTAGTCCTAAGGTACTCACGCCTGTTCGCACAGTCCTTAAAGACACTTTCACTCTGACCGTCAACTACACGATTGGCGAATCAACGCTAACCTTGAATGTGTGGACGGAACAGGTGGTTCAAAGCCCTTCCTTTCCTTGCCCCCCCAACCTCCCCTTTCTCTCTCCCTCCCTCCTCCTCGATACGAACGCGTGTTCTCATTGATCCGAGTCGCTTAGTATGGTACAGAACAGTCCTGGGCTGACTGAGGTACGCCCCAGGCCATTTCCAAGGTCGGACGCAAACTCCCGACATACCAATGCTTATTCCCCATTGATGGTCTCACACCTGCCGATAAATTACCCAAAAAATGCTGGAGTCTGTCTCTCTTTACCCCCTGGAAACTGGAAAAACCTGCTAGAATCTTATCTTTGCCCACTTGGGACTGGAGAAAACTGCTGGAATCTTATCTTTGCTCACTGGAAACTGGAAAATGTCCTGGAATGTATCCTTACCCAGTGGAGACAGTTGAAAGTTGCTGATGATAAACAGAGATGACATTTTGGCATCAGACAGGTCCAGCGCGTAGCGCTCCCGCATATCTTGCATAATTAATACTACTATTTATCTCTGCTGCACGCACGCTGTGTAGCTATCAATCTTGGGGGTTCATCTGGGACTGTTTTCAGCCATTCATGAAGGCTTCTTTTGAATGTTTCTGTTCTCATACCATGCACAATTCTCATCTTTATCCCAGCATTACCTGGAACAGTCTCCCCCATCTTTTCTCGATAGGTTCTCGTATATTTTCTTTTGCCTATTATCATCTCGAGTTGCTCCCGCGGTGTATGGCTGCAGATTTGACGAGTCTTCCTCTTCCGCACTTGAGAAGTTTCTTCATCGGCGAATATTCGTATTTTCAATCCTTAGTTTGACGTCATGAACAAATCGTCATGGATGTATCTCTCTAGGCTGCAGAGCTCGAGGTATTCTAACATCCTGTGACGAGTCAAAATTAATTGTTCAAATGTTCCAATCGCTAAATATTTACTTGTGAAGCGTTTCTGAATCCTTTTCCGAACCCCTTGTCTTGACGGCGACCGTGTGTGTGTGTGTGTGTGTGTGTGTGTGTGTGTGTGTGTTCTCTGGGTCGAAAACTATCCTAAAATATGGCTAATTAATTCTGAAGTTAACCTTTCATAATGACTTCAGTCTGATTTATGAGCACCGACCAGCCAATTACGGCTAAAATTGTTTACACTGTTATCATAACTCACATATACAACAACATCCACATCTGAGGGAGGAATACAACATACATATATGCGGGAGACATACATCAACATACACATCTGAAGGACACATACATCGCCACACATTTGAAGGAGAAATTCACCAACATACACATCTGAAGGACACACACATTGCCACATATTTGAAGGAGAAATTCACCAACATACACATCTGAAGGACACATACATTGCCACATATTTGAAGGAGAAATTCACCAACATACACATCTGAAGGACACACACATTGCCACATATCTGAAGGAGAAATTCGCCAACATACACATCTGAAGGACACATACATTGCCACATATTTGAAGGAGAAATTCACCAACATACACATCTGAAGGACACATACATTGCCACATATTTGAAGGAGAAATTCACCAACATACACATCCGAAGGACACATACATTGCCACATATTTGAAGGAGAAATTCACCAACATACACATCTGAAGGACACATACATTGCCACATATTTGAAGGAGAAATTCACAAACATACACATTTCAGGGACATATACACCAACACAGACAAATGAGAGACGCATACCCGAGAAATACACCCGAGGAAATACAGACACCAGCAGTGTATCAAGTGGACGTAAACAGCAGCATACATAATTAAGGTGGGGCACATATATCAACATACACGTGTAAGGAGAAACATACATCATACATAAACACAAAAATATAAAGGACACATATGCTAACATACACATTCAAGGAAGTTCACATGGAATACCACATACACCACGCATCAACATATACGCCACACACACACACACACACACACACACACACACACACACACATATCCAAAGACATACACTTCACACAGATTCAGCACAGCTACATAAAGTGACACACATACCTCCGCCAACATACGATCATATACACATAAAATACATAACACATACTTCCATCAACTTTTACACAAACTTCCTGCATACATGTATAGCATAGCAGCAAACGTTCTTATCACTGGTCACATAGGCACAAACACAAAACACAGGCATGCGAGTATATATATATATATATATATATATATATATATATATATATATATATATATATATATATATATGTATATATATATATATATATATATTATTATTATCCCTGGGGATGGGGGAGAAAGAATACTTCCCACGTATTCCCTGCGTGTCTTAGAAGGCGACTAAAAGGGGAGGGAGCGGGGAGAGGGGGGGGATGTGGAAATCCTCCCCTCCCATTTCACTTTTTCCAAAAGAAGGAACAGGAAGGGGGCCAAGTGAGGATGTTCCCTATAGGGCTCAGTCTTCTGTTCTTAACGCTACCTCGCTAACGCGGGAAATGGTGAATATGTATGAAAAAAATATATATAAATGTATATACATATTCAGCTTTCAGTCTCAGAATCCCCTTCTGTGGTGTTCCCGCAGCGCCAGGAAAGTCGGCAGCGTCCACTGAGTGGAACCAACCAAAATCCAGCGCAGGGTGATGCTGTTCCCTGTGTGGTGTAACAGCGAGGCCGTCTGCATAAAAGCGATAGCTTCCACACTGTGGCCTATACGTGACACGATGGTCATGCAGTACAAGAGGCGGAGAAAGTGACATGGTCATGCAGTATAAGAGGCGGAGGAAGTGACATGGTCATGCAGTACAACAGGCGGAAAAGTGACATGGTCATGCAGTATAAGAGGCGGAGAAAGTGACATGGTCATGCAGTATAAGAGGCGGAGAAAGTGACATGGTCATGCAGTATAAGAGGCGGGGGAAGAAGTGCTGTACGGGGCGCGGCAGCGGCCGGCGAGCGCGGACTCCAACGGTTTGCAACGTCTTTGTGAATGACGCTGGCTCAGCGGCCGGGCATGACGCCCGACCACCAGTTACTGGCTTTGTTTGTGGAGTGTGATCTACAGTATCTTTAGCGTGAGAACGATGTCCAGGAATGGCCTCTTGAGTGGTTTCTTGATATTTTATGGCAACGAGCGCGGTGTGTGTGTGTGTGGGAGGAGGAGGAGTGGGTGAGGGAGGGGGGGATGTCCCCTGGCGAGAGCGACCGGGATGTGTTGGGTGAGGTCTGCATGCATAGCGGTAGTGGCGTGATTAAAGTCTAAATCCGAGCAGTGTGGGCGAGAGTTAGGTATTTTGGTTAAATGCTGAGGATTAGCTTTTACATATATATATGTATTCATTTATTTATTATACTTGATTGCCCTTTCCCGCGTCAGCGAGGTAGCGCCAGGAAACAGACGAAGAATGGCCCATCCACCCATATACACACAGACATATAGACAAACGCCCATACACGCACATATAGATATCAACATATACACATATACATACACATACAGACATATACATATGTACACATGTACATATTCATACTTGCTTGCCTTCATCCATTCCTGGCACTACCCCCTTCCCACAGGAAGCAGCGCTTATCCTACTCATCCATTCAACCGCCATGGCAATCACCATCTACACCCACTCCAAAGAAAATCATTCACCCACCTACTAACCCTCCCACCCACCTTAACCCCCTCCCCCTCACTGACAATAGGCCAGGAACCCTCACACCACCTCACCACTCACTCCCCTTGACGCAGAGAACATCAACAAAACACGTCACCTGTACTTTCCTCTGCCTTCCAGCCGAGAGTCTGGACTTGTAACCAAGTCGAGCTGTAAGTTCATGCTTTAAGTCATCATCTACAAGCGTTTGAAGGCTCCAGCTTTCTACTTTAAGGGCACCACCTACATGAAGTTGGGCAATTTACATAAATCACATACAATCACTTGAGCCTCTTTTAAGTCAACACTTTCACCCACAACAAAGACACCTCACACACACACACACACACACACACACACACACTTATAAAACCACCTGCTTCAACCTAAAACACTTAAAAACCACCACTTAAAAACACGAAAAAATACAGCATCCTCATATACAACCACCTAAAGCTACTTACAGGCACCACCTGCCACCACGTACACCAACCCAAAGTCCTCGTATACAACCACCTGCATGTGACGACGGCCAAATGCAAATACAACAAGTCTCTACACCCATTTGCAGTCAATCGTTCACTCTCCCACTTGCATCCACACTTCCACTTGCAACTCGTACCTATCAAACACAGTGCGGCATTCCTACGTGATTTAAACTCGCTAGCACCAACAAACACACATTCCTGCATCCTCGAAAGCTGGACGTCAACACACACACACCACACACACACACACACACACACACACTATTCCATCAAAACTTATTGCCAACTTTCATCATGGTATTGGCGCTTCCAGAGTTGTTTTTTTTCTTTTTACGTCCTTCCCTTTTTGATTATAACGATTACCTGTGATTTATCTTTATTATCTACGTCAGGGATTATTGCTCATGCCGATGGAATGTATTGGAGATCGCTCAGAGCACGGCTGGGCTTCAGCAAGTAGAAGCCAGTCGCGCTGGCTACTATACCACCGTGTCCACAATTCTAACATCAACATTGGTCTCCTCTTGGTCAATCCTCCTCCGCCTCACATCAATCCTCTTCGACGATCCATCAACCTTGCGCAATTCTTTGTTCATCATCTTTTCCTCGCTCTTCTGTCGGCGGTCTCTTCCTAGTTTCTAATCCGTCGGGTTATCAATCGTGATCTACTGCTTATCAGTCGTGATCTACTCCTTATCAATCGCGATCTTCGGCTTATCAGTCGTCGTGATCTACTGCTTATCAATCCTGTTCAACTCTTCATCAATCTTGGTGGGCTCGCTCCTCGAAGAGTTTGAACCCCCAAATCGCCAACCCAGCGCCACGCCTCATCAATCTTGGCCAATCGAACACCACGTCTCATCAATCGTGTTCCACTCTCCATCAGTCTATCAATAAATCTTGCCCCGGTTCTTCCCCAGTCCTGTCAAATCGGTCGTCTGTTCTGTTCCAGTCCCGCACACCAACCAGTCCTGGCTGATTGCGTCAGCCATGCTCCACTCGGCCGTCAACCCAATTCAGCAAGCCATTCTCCCCAGCTATGAATGGCCCTGTAGGACCCTGGCGGTAAAACACCGGTAATCCGTTACCATGGCTAGTGCGTTACCACGCCGTCCCGGACGAGAGTTACCCCGTCGTCCCGGACGATGCGCTCTAACCTCGTCCTTTGCCCGTCCGACGCTGCTGCCAGCCAGTCACGGAAACACACACACACACACACACACACACACACACACTCAAATGACGGACGAAATGACACGTTGTTAGCCAATCCTAGCCAAAGGCACCCTGGGTGAAACGACACACCTCTTCCCCTGGGGAGGGACGAACAAGCAGGTCAATTGCGAACGCAGACACAAGACGTGTGAGCCCGTCACTCAATCAAGTGTCTTCGGACATTTCGTTCTCTCTCTCGTCTAGAACACGCTCTGTTCTCTACTGGAGGAGAAGATCACGACCATGTTCTCTGCGCGACACTGAAATCAACACAGCCGTCTATGGGACAAAGAAAACACAGGGTGGAACGTGAAGAACACAACACATGTCTGTTCTTCATAAGACCCAGCTCAACAGTTTGTTCTACGAGGGTATAACATCTCTGTTCTACAACTGATTTCAGGGGCGAGGCTGCATTCGCTAAATGATCTACAATAATACTTTGTTCTCCAAGGATACAACAGCCCTGTTCTACGACTGGTCGAGCTCCAAGACTTTAGTTCTAGAAAAGCCACTCGTACAACAGCACCACAAACCCTGTTCTGCTTCACTCGACTTCGAGAACGACAACTGAGTTCTCCTTACAACAACAATAACAATAACACACAGTCCTTGTTCACGGGATAAACCAGGTAACCACAAGCCTTTCTTCAGTCGATCTCCAAGAGTCTATTGACACGACCCTCCGCGTTCGGCGTAGCCAGCCTAACTGGTCGTTCGAGACGATATGAGAAAACCATTTCAAACCACCCGGGCATGACTCCCGGGGGGGCTGTTGTGGTCTCTGTGGAGGGCGTGCAGAAAGAAACCACCCACTCATCATCGCCATGGTGTCCTACCACGACCCCTTTAACGAAGCTTGAGGAATTCTACCACCCAATGCCTCTCCTGTACCACCCTGTCGATAATTCTTAAATATTTTTTCTCTTTTGAGATTTAAGTAAAAAGAAAAAAGAATTCTTTACTTATTTACAAAAAAAACAAAATATCCACAAGGGTTTTCACCTTGTGAAAAATATATCATAAAAAACTTTCGACGACGAAACACCCCAAAGTTATTTAGTTCTGATAAAGACATTATCAATAAAGACATTATCAACTGCTTATTTATTCTTTCCTAAAGACATGATGACAACATTGAGGTTAACCTTGAAGGAAAAGATGTAAAATAAGAAAAAAAATGTGAAATAATAGATAAAAAAAGAGGTGTACATCCACGTATATATATGTGCGGGTGTCTATCTATGTACCCACTTCTATACATCTGTTCGTTCCCTGTTTCCCGTGAGAGCGAGACAGCGCCAGGAACAGACGAAGGACTCTTTCTGCCCCCTTGTCTCACACCCTACACTCTAGTTCGCTAGCAACCACGTACATTCAGCATAGCGTCCCCAAAGACGAGAAGGGAGATACTCCCAAAGCCACACAGACCTGCTCGACACACACACACGAAGTTCACCATAACACACCAGCATCATTACGGCACTTTCGCCAAGCATGTGGCAACGCCGCAAGTACATAATAATAATAATAATAATAATAATAATAATAATAATATTAATAATAATAATAATCACAGTTCAGAGATGCGCCATCATCGCGGCCGATGGACGAAAAATTGTACAGAGTCTCCTGGAGGAACTTCCTCGCTCCGAAGGAACCCACCATTCCCCTGCTACTGCGAGAAGCGCAGCCCCGTGGCGACAGTAGCCCCGTAACAAGGGGGGGACGACTTAAGGGGGTTATACATCATGAATAATGATATAGTTTTCATCAGTATTATACCCCCAGGCATCTAATATACTCCTAGACTGAATACATCTACCCTTATGGCCACTCTCACACGAACGAATTAGGGCAGAAAATAGTGTCCTTTAATTAGAGTCCTCTGGGATAATTAAGGGCACAGGGCTCATTAAGGCCATCACCGCGAATAATTAGGGCCATGTAGGTCATCACGACGCGCTGTGAAAAAATGAAGATGGATAATGTATTATCCACACTACATATAATTTTTTTTTCCTGTGTGTCGCGTAAACTACTCCGCACAGTTTGGTTGTATTCAGTATATCAAGGGTATATTGTATACCCACACTTGATAAGTATATCAAGGGTATATCGTATATCCACACCTGATAAGTATATCATGGGTATATCGTATACCCACACTTGACAAGTATATCAAGGGTATATCGTATACCTACCTGGCTGAAAGCGTGACTTTGAAATCTGAGAACATTTTGTGAGAGAGAGAGAGAGAGAGAGAGAGAGAGAGAGAGAGAGAGAGAGAGAGAGAGAGTTCTGTCTTTTCTATCTTTCATGGAAGGTCACATGTCCCCCCCCCCCCCCCCCACACACACACACACACACACACAACCTTTACATGCCGGGGATTTCTTGTACTGCCTCCAACCCGTTTTCTTTGACTTGCTCGTTCGGTGCCGCCACACTGACCTGCCCCATTCAAAACAGCACTGCTGACGTACACATTGATCGTTACATTTCCATACCGTCGACTCTCTCTTATCTTTGGAACTTCGAGTCCTCATGATCATACCTCTCATTGCCTTTCGTCCATACCATTGCGATGTTTTCAAAACGTGTGTGCGCGGCACACTTCAATTCCTGAACATCTCGTCTAGGCGGACTTTCTAAAGTTTCCAACACCTTGCTTTCCCCCTTTCTTAACCTCTCTTCTTCCTGCTCAGGGGTGGAGGAGGGGTGTCCTTGTTAAGGAAAGTGTCGTCGCCGTTCACGTTCTTCGTCGTTCTACAACCGTTTCTTTACTTTCTTTTCCATCGGTCTTCGTGACCTTTCAAACCGTTCGCTTCTACGAATTCGTTCAATCCCGTTTTCATCTCTCTCTCTCTCTCTCTCTCTCTCTCTCTCTCTCTCTCTCTCTCTCTCTCTCTCTCTCTCTCTCTCTCTCATTCTCCACCTCCCCTGTTCATTAAATCACGTTTTCTTTTTTTCTCTCTCTCTTTCTCCACGTTCCTTCTTCCTTCCTCTTTCATCTTTCAATTTTACTGACGCATCACCCAAACACGTTGACTATGTTTTTAACCTCACTGTCTACGTCAGACACCATCACTCAGTGATAATATTAAAAGTCGCTCCTCTTCATTATGGCTCATTTGACTCGAACATCTTCTGCGTCACTTTGAATTTTTTTTTTTCTAAGCTTTTCCAAGCACGCTAACAAACCTTTCTAACTCTGATGCATTTATTTTTTTTCTTGCACTTTTTTTGGGGGGGCTTACCCCATCGAATGCCAAAATGAAATACAGAACAGTATTCACTCACTCTTGCATTACAGTTTCGTAAACTTACCTCGCGTTAGCTTGGTGGATAAGCTTTGTGTACATTCACTGTGGCACGAATCTACAATGGCCTTCGTTTAGGATATTTGCCATCAAGCCGGTATTCGAGCTTAAGCTTTTTATCTACGCTTTTTCAGAGACATTCACCGCAAGCGACATCAGGTTACCAGGTCTATAGCATTTTGTTTTGAAACTACGATGGACTGGTGTTAAGCACGCCACAAAAAATTTTGTTAGTGTTCGCTGTGAATCGCAGAGATCTAACATGTCAAAACTGTTTTCCTGTTGGTGATGTATTGTTCTGTAATACCGCTTGGCCGGGATGGCAAATCCGTCCTTTTTCATTCTTACGTTAATGAAACGAGGGATCAATAGTTCCAACAGCGTTTTAAATGTTACACGGAGTTAACAGTCGAACTATCGGGGCAGCAGTGACTATATATATATATATATATATATATATATATATATATATATATATATATATATATATATATATATATATATAATTTGTCTCGTATGCTGACAAGGGTGTGTGTAAGAAACAGTATATCACTTTAACAATGTATACCAAGGACTGTACTATGTATCTTGGGGATTCATTGTTATCATGTATACCTTTGCCCATGTATTATCTCCGAGGGATATAACATGGAAGAGGCATTCGCAAACCAGTCAGAGAGAAAAACTCAGACACTTCATCATTGTTCGACTGTCTGTCTCCAAAGTACGACGAGGAAGGCAAGTGATTTAGAAACAAATATTTTTCTTCATCTTTTTTTTTCTTAGGAACTTGTCAATTTATCATTTGACAAGGCCTGGATTGAAATTGAAGTAGATGATTACAAGCCATCTCTTTTAAAAGTCCCGGATCACTTGCTTGAAAAAGAAAAAAGGTGAACATAGCAAGACAGACAAAAAAAAAAAAAAATGCAATTCAAACCCCTCTTTTTTTTAAAGGCTTATGTAATAAAGCGCAAATCACTTTTTTTCTTTAATAAAGTAATGGAATGCTCTGCAACCGTCTATAAATATAATACCCTTTTCTTTCAGCGTATTTGCATAACGATGATAATGTCAATTACTTTTGTGTGTGTGTGTGCGTGTGCGCACCGTACGTTCATATTTCATGGTCGCTCCCTTCCCCTCGAATAAACCCGGCAGTCCAGAGTATAAAACTGGTGGGAGAAACCGTGATGTATGTAATACATTCACGTGTATTTCTAAAGTATAACGCTAGAACAACACACACACACACACACACACACACACACAAATATATATATATATATATATATATATATATATATATATATATATATATATATATATATATATATATATATATATATATCTCACTTAAAAACGCTGATATATTGCGTCGGACCTTCACTTATTTCCCAGCTTATGAGGGATGAATAAAATACATATTGTTGTGTTACCCAGTTGACACACACACACACACACACACACACACAGAGTACAACGCTACAGCATAGAAAAAAAAAATCACAAATTCAATTTACATATTTAGAAATTTTCAAGAACCAAAACTACCGAGCTAGACAAGATTTAAAACAAAAACAAAATAAAGAAAACCCGAGCTAATTTGATCAGAGCCTGTAAATTTATAGGCGACTTAGATAAGGTAAACAAGGCGCAATTTCGGGAAACTTGTAAATGTCACAGGGGCAGAGGACACACATGCTCGTCTGTAAGTATGTAAATGTCACAGGGGCAGAGGTGGTGACACGTGCCTGCCCCTGTAAATGCCAATGGGAAATAGGTGTTAAAGACGTATGGTCAGAATATCTTTTACAGCAAGAATTGTCGACGACCATAAGCGAATAACAATAATAATAATAATAATAATAATAATATAATAACAAATGATAATAGTAACAATAATACAAATAATAATAATAATAATATAAGAAATGATAATAGTAACAATAATACAAATAATAATAATAATAATAATAATACAAGAAATGATAACAGTAACAATAATACAAATAAAAATAATAATAATATAATAAATGATGATAGTAACAATAAGACAAATTATAATAATAATAATATAATAAATGATAATAGTAACAATAATACAAATAATAATAATAAAAATAACAATAATGATATTATTATAAATAATAACGAATAATAATAATAATGATGATAATAACAATAACAATAATGACCATATGAATAATATTACTAATAATAATGATAATCGTAGTAACAATAATAATGATAACAATATCAATAGTAAATCAATGATACATTAATAATCAGCTGTTACAGAGAGGGTGTCCACAAGCATCTCACATACCAGCCACGTCCGGACTGCTCATCTGAACCTAACCTAAAACAATGCCATTGGGATCGTCTCGTACACTAACACCTTACAACCCCAACGCGTCTTTTCCTCTCTATACTTAAAATATATTCCTCGCGCTCACCCTCGACCCATTTTCTTTCATTCTCCTCTCCTTTTTTTCTTCTTTTTTTTTTTCCACTTGAAACCTTGGCCTTGATGAAAGGTTTCCGAGCCTCGGTCATATATACTAAGTAATGCTAAATAAGAATCTGTGAATTAGAGGAGATATAACCAGGAGTATGAGCCCCCGCTGCCCATCAATACAAATGAGGAAAGGTGAATATGTAAATAAGTATATACAAATCAACTGCGTGAAACGCAGGCACATACAGAGATGGGGTCCCACTGGTGTAAATTTATAACTCCCAGTGTGTGACAATACGTATCAAAACACACACACACACACACACACACACACACACACATTTACCACACACACACACACACACACACACACACACACACACACATACATACACACACACACACACACATGGGCCCTCCGTACACCAGCTGGCGTGTGACCTCCCATCACTTAAGCCCTCAACGAGAACACGTTAGCGCACCTGCGCACAGTGTGTGTGTGTGTGTGTGTGTGGGAAGGTGGCGAGCTAGCTACGTTGGCAGGTCGGTCGGCAGGCGCAAGGTGCCGCACGGGTCAATACACTGCTATCCACCTCACGCTACCTCTCAGCCAATCAGGGCGCTCCTAGAATGGGCCAATTACCTGCCGCCACTAAGTGAACTATTACGGAGAAGGTTGGAATCACCCAATTAGCGGTTATTTATAATTTGGTCGTTTTAGGGGGGGTACATTTAACCAGGAAATCAAAGCTTCAATATATATATATCAAGATGATCATATTGTTTTTATATCCTTACGTGCAAGCTAGGGATCAGCAAAAGACAAAATACAACTAAAAAACAAAAGAGTCAAAGGAGATATCTCTCGAAAATGCGCCAAAAAAAAAAAAAGAAAAAAGAAAATCAAGTCCCACTTCGAATCCAATCTCTGGCGAGGGTTACGACCCAAAAGGAGGAGGCTATGTTGAGGAGGGTGTACTTGGAAGGGGACTGGAACACACGTATGACATCCGTGGGGGATCCGGGCTCTCCCCCTCGCGTCGGCTCTCCATTCCAGGCCGGAACTGGAGGGAAGTCGTCTCTGCCATAATTTCTCCTTTAAGAGCGACGATACCGCCAGGGTCGAGGGAAGCCCCCCCCAAGTCGACCGAGATCCCCCCCAACCGAGCTCCTCCGCCTGCAGTAGCTTGAGGGAGACGAGGCCGACTGCCGGCACCTCCCTCGCCTAAAGCAGAAAGGTAACTTTTCACGACCCTAAAAAGGGAAAAATGCAACGAAGGTGTTCCTTTGCCTTTCCTTGGCCTAGAAGAAAAAAGGTAATTTCTCTTTTTTCCCCTTAAGTGGAATATGCAACCACGTCGACCCCCCTCTGTCTTGCCCAGAGAACAAAGGGCAACTTTTCTCTTCCCTGTAAAGGCGTCATGAAGAAATGGAGTTGCCAACATTAAACATGATTCACGCGTAAAAAGAAAGTCGATACGAAAATGAGCCTCAAAAGAAAAAAAAATAAACATTTACACCGAGCGATTTCTAATGTCCTTTAAGACCGCGAAAGTAGATAATTATGACGGTTGGGGGAGATTAATTGCTAATCAATGAGGGCCGCATTAAAAGCACTTGCTAATCCTAACTACCTAAGGTGGCAAGTGGGAGAAGCCGCCTAGTGGCAAAACACAGCGACTAACCATGAATCAACGACGCGTTACCGGACTCTACCATCTGCAGTCATTCAGTAACCAACGCAATGTGTCCAGATTCAACAGGATACATTCTGATGTCAAATTCGCACGTAGAACTCTCGGGCGGGAGTCGAACCCTGGAACAGTCGTAAATCGAACACGAGACGCTCCAGCCCCAATTACGCGGGCAATCTACAAACCAATTAGGCAATTGGATTTGTATATAACAACATCGGAGAAATGGAATGGTTGGGTCCTTCGCCGAAAACCTCGAAGAATCGAACCGGCCATTCTTCGAAACCCAACTGGAAACTAATCTGTCAATTGGATTGCCACGACCTCCAGGGGAAAGGAATAGTTAGGCAGTTTACTGAACCACCTCGCTTCATCGTGAAATATCATCATCACCCATTATATAAACTACAAAGCATCGACATTTGTCATTCCACACAAAAACGGGACTTCGATCTTTTCACTGGTCCTAAGAACACGTTATTTTTCTCTCTTTTTTCTTTCCAGGAACAGACGAAGAGAGAAGGCTTGCTACGCCCATACCCCACTCTCTGAACTAGTTCATGAGATGTGGAAAAAGCAAAGCCTAGGTCTCGTACAAAGGCAGATCCAGACACAAATATGGCGAGAACAGTCGAGCCGGGTAAACTAACAAATAACTCGACTGGAACGGGACTAGAGAGGGAGCTCCTTCCACCTCACCGTTCCAGCAACATCAGCTGGAAAACTGGAAGGCAATTAAAGCGGGATAGAAAATGGAGGTTTGAATGTTCAGATTACAGTTGTAAAACACGTCAGACAAAAGCATATTAGAAAATTTCCATTTCCAGGTACTTGTTATCATGCATCTAAATGATTCATGTGCATGACATGAACAATTAAGTTGGCTGAATGACACCAGACAGAAAGAAACTGGAATTCATTTGAATATTCCCTGTTTTACATCGCTGCGCATTTCTCTATCACTACGGTCGGTTATCCTACCCGACATCGGGTACTGATAGACCTTAAAGAATTTCCCGAGTTCACATATTAACCCTTTATTGTCCTTCGTTATCAAACTTTCCCCACACCCCTTAAACACCCCCCCCCCCCCCCAACACACACACACACACACACACACACACACACACCCATTCTTTTTTGGGGGGTTCGCATTATGCAAATTGATGCAAACGCATATTCCTTCAAGGATAGAACACCTCGTATCTTTCTCGTGGTACCTACCGGCCCAAGGTAACGCTACACGTACGTCTCCTTCCACGGGGGGTAATTAAGGTTACCGCGGTATGGAATTACGACCATCAATCAAACAGGTATGAACAGACCCACTGCACGACACATTGTGCTCACCACCCCACACCCACCCACCTCTAAACTCTCAACCTTGTCTACCATACCAGTCATGATGGTCCGGACCCAATACGCCTTTACATATACGCAGTATCCACCTACCGATCACAATACGCCTGTATATATATATATATATATGCAGTAATCACCTACCGATCGCAATACGCCGTTACATACACGGAGTAACCATCTACCGATCGCAATACGCCTATATATACGCAGTAACCACCTCCCGATCGCAATACGCCGTCACATACACGGAGCAACCACTTACCGATCGCAATACGCCTATATATATATACGCAGTGAGCACCTACCGATCGCAATACACCGTCACACACACACGCAGCAACCACTTACCGATCGCAAATCGGCGTCACGAATATGGGCTTCACAGCCAGCCAATGGGAGCTCTTCACCGGAGCCTTCAGCTAATCTAACCAACCAAATCGCCAACTTTCCACTCGTACAGATATATACACATGCCCGTCAGCCAATCATACACTCCCTGCCCCGAACATCAGCCAATCATACGTCTCCATTGACGAACCCGTCACACGTGTCAATTAGACGTCAGCAAATCATCAGCCAATCACAGCTCTCTTCACCGGATACCTGAAATGGCCAAACAGGCAAACTGCACCTCTCCGTTAGAGAGAGCTCACGTGACCATCGAACAGACAACCCGGTTCTCGACAGCCTTAACCACCAGTTAAGATAACCACAACTGTACAGAAAAGGACACAAAAACGACATGGACAGAATTTCCAATCTCTCGAAAGAACCTGGTGTATATATATATATATATATATATATATATATATATATATATATATATATATATATATATATAAATATATATATCATTTGTGGCTCTGCCATCAGACAAATGGAAAAAATTAACGAACATAATTATGTAATGAAAGGGTGACGACAAAGAATTATTCAGAGGATAAACTAAATCGTTCTGAGAACACACACACACATATATATATATATATACATACATATATATATATATATATATATATATATATATATATATATATATATATATATATATATATATATACCACTAGACACACAATACCAAGACGCGACAAGACATTACATAAAGAAATAGAAATAAATATATAAACTGGCCCTTCATGAAGAAAATGGCAGAGAAATAATAACACAACGCATAATAAAAGCGAGTACAAAGGCCAGAATGATGAAAAGAAAGGAAATGCAGACATAAAAGACAATGAATTAAGACAAAAATGAAGAAAAAAGGAAATTACAAACTGTATGTGCAAACAAGATTTGCAAGAACTGGCAAATGTATAAGGTTTATATATCACAAAAATAAGTAAAGGAATGCATATATCACGGTTTCAGATGAAATCTAAAACAAGAGAAGATTTTTTTTCACCGTCTTGTATAGACCTGGTTAACGAGACCCAACTCAACCAAAAGCAAAAGTAATGATAATCAAAGACCTATGGTCATCCACTCTCCTAGCGCTCCCTCACCAAAACCCACGCAGCGAAACATCAGTACTGTATAAACAACCTCAGTTTACTATAACTGGCAGCCATTGCTATGGAAATATAAAAGCGTCCCCCACCAACCCATAGCACTTTCTAATCAACTCCCAAACAGATATAAACATTCATCCCAACCTCACTTTCGCAACCTATACGTAACTGACAATATATATATTCACAATGTAAAGACACGACAAACTCTAAAAAGCTCACTCCCCCTAAATAAAATCAACCTTAAACTCGTATAAGCATCTGAAACCACACTCCTCAAACATGTACGTGTTACACTTTCTCGTTTGCGTTCTAAACACCATCCATTTCTCCAGTATCACAAAGTTCATCAACATCTAACATCTCCTGCATTTACACCACAGATCATATTCTCTACATTTGGTCGCGGCCCAGTCGACGAGGCTAGCTTCCTGGGCACTGCTAGAGTTCTACAAAAGGGGGTCCCGAAGCAAAAAAGGTGTGTGTGAGAGTGTGTGTGTGTGTGTGTGTGTACGTAAAGATGATGAACAACAGAATCACACAAAGGGAGCGGTACATGCTATGGATCCAACCCCAACCACAGAAGTGGATCAAGCGCGACCCTTGCTTGGCGAGGGAAGGAGGAGGAGGAGGAGGAGGAGGTGGTGGTTGTGGTGTGCACAGCAACCTTCAAGCATGACCTAACCTAACCCAGGGGGGGCCGGGGCGCGCCAGCCTTGGTAACGTAACGAGGATATCGCCTGACCACCGCTTCTCCCTGGGGGTCGTCCAGCTCCAGCTCCTCCTTCCTCCTCCTCCAAAAAAAAAAAAGGGAGGGAACGTGTGGAAAAGCGAGCTCAAGAGAGTGAGGTTGTGACAGCTTTATATTGTGCTGGTCAGGACCAAGCGACCACGACGGCGCGGAGCAGCGGCCGACAACGCTTCTAAAAAGCCCGGGCGGAGGGAAGGATGGGGGCGCCAGCCAGAGAGCTTCGACTGTACGAATCTGAAAGCGACAACCAAATGGTCACTGGAAGGTGCTCTCTGGTTTACGAAGAACAGATTCAGGAAAAGCGGTCAGTGTGACCTGCTTTGGCATAGGGAATTCATTCTCTTCCATCCTATATCGTCTTTTCCCTCTTCGTGTAATAATAACCTTCTAGTTGATCTACTCTTGCGTACGAATCCTCTTCCTTCCTCTACCTTTCCCTCTCTATCTGTGACCTTTGTACCTTTGAAGACTCAGGTCTTCAAACATGAGATGGGTTCTTAGTAAAGTCCCCCCACCCCCATCTCTCATGGCCCATTTTCTTTCCCCCAAAATGGTCATGACTGGGGGCATATATATATATATATATATATATATATATATATATATATATATATATATATATATATATATATATATATGTTTGAAGGAATAGTGGTTCCAACAATGTTGTATGGTTGCGAGGCGTGGGCTATGGATAGAGATGTGCGCAGGAGGATGGATGTGCTGGAAATGAGATGTTTGAGGACAATGTGTGGTGTGAGGTGGTTTGATCGAGTAAGTAACGTAAGGGTAAGAGAGATGTGTGGAAATAAAAAGAGCGTGGTTGAGAGCAGAAGAGGGTGTTTTGAAATGGTCTGGGCACATGGAGAGAATGAGTGAGGAAAGATTGACCAAGAGGATATATGTGTCGGAGGTGGAGGGAACGAGGAGAAGAGGGAGACCAAATTGGAGGTGGAAAGATGGAGTGAAAAAGATTTTGTGTGATCGGGGCCTGAACATGCAGGAGGGTGAAAGGAGGGCAAGGAATAGAGTGAATTGGAGCGATGTGGTATACAGGGGTTGACGTGCTGTCAGTGGATTGAATCAAGGCATGTGAAGCGTCTGGGGTAAACCATGGAAAGCTGTGTAGGTATGTATATTTGCGTGTGTGGCCGTATGTACATGTGTTTGGGGGGGGGGGGGCCATTTCTTTCGTCTGTTTCCTTGCGCTACCTCGCAAACGCGGGAGACAGCGACAAAGTATTAAAAAAAAAAAAAAAAAAAAAAAAAAAAAAAAAAAAATATATATATATATATATATATATATATATATATATATATATATATATATATATATATATATATATATATTCTGCCGTGCTCTATCCCTCAGTGAACCCAAAAAAATGAGACTCGAAAAAAGAAAATAGAACTAATGGAAACAGAAAATCCTTCAATATGCAAAACGACAACAAGGTAACAATCAAATTGCTACACGGGTCGGAACCACCGAAGCTAACGATGACGCGCCCGAATATACGAAGCAGTTTCTAAACGACTGGAAAACACATTCAGGACGGGAAACGCATCTTGACGCAGAACACATGACGCCAGGCTGAAACTAGGAAGCGAACAACACAAAAACAAAAATGAACTCGAACGAAAACGACTAAGAAAAAAAAATAAGAATAATCCAATGCGAGATAAATCAAACCGACTGCCAGGATTATGAAACATAATCTAGTCATCACAAATCTCATAATTAACAGATGATCACCACAAAAGAAAAAAAATACATATATATATCAAAAAAAAAGATGCAAACATGCAAGGTCGGCTGGGGAAAAGCGACGGAGCCCGCCAACGAGAAGGCGATCCCCATTACACATGACGAGACCAAGTCATGAACCTACGATGGTAAGATTAGTCAAAATGAATGACTTAAACAAACTCATGAATGAAAGGAAAATAAGTAAATGAATGACTTAAACAAACTCATGAATGAAAGGAAAATAAATAAATGAATGACAAACAAACTCATGAATGAAAGAAAAATAAATAAATGAATGACATTGAGAAACTCATGAATGAAAGGAAAATAAATAAATGAACGACTTAAAGAAACTCATGAATAAAAGGAAAATAAATAAATGAACGACTTAAAGAAACTCATGAATGAAAGGAAAATAAATAAATGAACGACTTAAAGAAACTCATGAATGAAAGGAAAATCAATAAATGAATGACTGAAACAAACTCATGAATGATTTTCCTCGACCTCCACCACCCAAGACCCAGTGAATCCTGTGGCATATGAGTAACCATAACTTTCAATTGCAGGACTGATAACTTATCTCCTAGCGAAGTCTTATCAACGGTCCGACACAAGTGTACTTCTCGTATATATATATATATATATATATATATATATATATATATATATATATATATATATATATATATTTATTTATTTATTTTGCTTTGTCGCTGTCTCCCGCGTTAGCGAGGTAGCTCAAGGAAACAGACGAAAGAATTGGCCCAACCCACCCACACACACATGTATATACATACACGTCCACACACACAAATATACATACCTATACATCTCAATGTACACACATATATATACACACACAGACATATACATATATACACATGTACATAATTCATACTGTCTGCCTTCATTTATTCCCGTCGCCACCTCGCCACACATGGAATAATAACCCCCTCCCCCCTTCCTTTGTCTGACCTTTCCCTCAGGGTTTGCCGCCCCAAGGGTTCGTGGCCCCATAATTAGGGATCGAAGGGTTCGCCTTCAGGGTGGAGGGGGATACAAGACTCTCGCCAACGAGTCGCCAAAAAATGTTGACCAATTTGTCACGGAGTTACGTGACGAGCAGACCCGTCCTCTGTCTAGAGCCATCGCCTTTACCGTCCATAACTGCCAAATCCCTCGGTACCTGGACCAGTCGTAATTGTGAGACTGTACAAGGTCAGGAACCAGGGTAACGACCTTAAAACGAGGCTTTAGGACGTTAAAGATCGTGTGTAAGGCGTGGGAGGTTCGAATTCCTACGACCGTAAGAGCCACCCTAGTTAACCTAACCTCTGTTCAGACACATCCCTTAGTTAACGAGACCTCTGTTCACATAGACATGGCCCTTAGTTAACGAGACCTCTGTTCACACAGACATGGCCCTTAGTTAACAAGACCTCTGATCACACAGACATGGCCCTTAGCTAACAAGACCTCTGTTCACACAGACATGGCCCTTAGCTAACATGACCTCTCTCTCTGTTCACACACACACACAGCTGTATGCACGGATCGAGACCAGGCACTCAACCCACACACACACGTGATCGGTCAATAGCCAGCTCGCCATTCCGATATTCATAATGTAATATGACGAGAAAGAAAAACAAAACAAACAAGCCTGCAGCCAAGACGTCATACACAAACAATGCTCCCAGTTCACTGTAACGTATTCTTGTATTCGCTGTTGATACAGCGTATCGTAATATATCAACCCCACCCACACCCCACCCAAACTGGTGATGTAGTATATATTCAACCATATCCTTTCCACGATCAATACTATCTCGCCTATTGAAAACATAGTGCCAACCATAGGTAGGTTGACTGGCCTGTTAGTAAGGGGCCTAGTCTGAGAACACGGTAAACCCGCTGGCTTCCTTCGAGCCAAGTAACAGAGCTGTCGGCTGGCCAGGCCTTTCACAGCTTTACCCCAGCACCACCACCACAAGCTGCCGCCTATCCATCCACCAAGAACATTGTGGATGGTGAACGGCTGGGTGAGGAGGAGGAGGAGGAGCAGCAGCAGCAGCGCCGCCAGCGCCGGGGATCGAACCCAGGACAGAGGATTAGTGGTCAGGAACGCTAACCATAAAACCACTGGGACACCGTATCATCCAATCAATAAGATCCAGGATCCTAATCCATCAAAATGCCTGATGATGTTTTTTCCCTAAATGGATGAAGGATGCTCATACAAAACCCTATACTATAATACTTTCTCATACATCATGTACGAAACTAGGCAAGGCTTTACCCTCAGTTATCTAGCTAGCAGTGTGTAGATATACCAATCGAGGACTGCATAGAGAGAGCGTCTTACAGTACAGAGAAAAATAAACACAAATCAACAGCCACAGAACGTATACATTTCGGATCATAAAGAATACAAAATGACCATCGACACTGACACAGAACTATGACACAAAGTATTGAATAATGAGTCAAATTAATCATGGGGATACCACACCACACTGCTGTTCTTCCTGACGGTGTGTGTGTGTGTGTGTGTGTGTGCACAGGGGTACGACGACGCAAGACGCTATATAACACATCAGACACGCGCGTTAAACCCGACACAGACAAGCTCTAAGAGCCGCTGTGCAACATTCCAACCCAACACGAGACCGCATGACCTTTCACCCCGGCGGCTCGGGGAGGGGGAGGTGGGGGTCATGATATATATACGAGCCCCGGCTTGTGATTTTCATGACAGACAATGGACGACCTGGGGAGGTTGGGGTTGGGGGGATGTGTGGTGTTTGGTGGGGGTTGGGTTGGGGGGTCTATATAATATCCTCCTATTAACAAAAGGTGACTTGAGTGTTCTTTGCAGTACCCCGACTTTTTAAACTTCTGCCCTACTCATCCAACCCATGGGGTTACCTAAAACATCCCTAAATTAAGGCCTTAAGACGTGATGGGCTGGCTCCCCTCCCTGCCTTAAGGGTTGGAGGGTGGCGGTGGGAGGCTGGGGTGAGCGTGGAGACGGGTGTGGTGTGGGTGGAAGGCGGTGGGAGGCTGGGGTGAGCGTGGAGACGGGTGTGGTGTGGGTGGAAGGCGGTGGGAGGCTGTGGTGAGCGTGGAGACGGGTGTGGTGTGGGTGGAAGGCGGTGGGAGGCTGGGGTGAGCGAGCGTGGAGACGGGCGTGTCGTGTGGGTGGAAGGCGGTGGGAGAGGTTCGCCAATGCGAGTGAGGTGAGGTAAGGTGAGGTGCGGTGGTGGTGTGGTAGGTAGGTGTGGTAGGTAGGTAGGTAGGTAGGTGATCGATGGTAATGTGTTTATCGACACCGTCTACATCGAACAGCCTGAATTATGCACAACGCCCGGTTTTCGCCAATGTCGATACTGAATTCGGAACGAGCCTCCGAAAGCCACCGCCAGGCGGCCGGGCCTGTGAGAGAGATAGAGAGAGAGAGAGAGAGAGAGAGAGAGAGAGAGAGAGAGAGAGAGAGAGAGAGAGAGAGAGAGAGGGGAACCGACCCACGACGGAGTCCTGCTTGAAGAAGTAGGGCCAGCGCGTGGCGCTCACCGCCCACCTCGCTTGACGGACAATTACTGCTTGCTGCCGCCTCCAGCAGAAACCATTTTACCCAACCCCGAAAACACCGCTGCCTGACCCAGGTTGACCTTGCACCTCTAACCTCAGGTCAGGTCTACCCCCAGAGCGCTTCAAAGTATCGTCTCCGCTTAGGTCACGGGTGGGGAGGAGGTGGAGGAGGAGGAGGTGGGAAACTCTCGAATTCAAATTTCTCACCCCTGATCTCGCCGGGTTCCCGAATATCCTTGAGTGCCCTTTCGTTCTAATCCTGAGAATATTCGAAGATTCAGTTACCCTGAGAATATTCGAAGATTCAGTTACCCTGAGAATATTCGAAGATTCAAGTACCCTTTCGTCTAGATCGTGCTGTGCTCCACTCTACTTTTTCTCTAAAAAAGACTTCGTGAGTTTCCATCAGAATATTCCCACACGTCCTCTTCTTTCTGTTCTAAATACTTCACTCGTTTGCATGTCAACCATTTTGCTCGATTTCGTTTATGGAGCCGCCCCCCCACCCTCCCCAGAGAACTCCGCCCTGTTAATCAATTCTGTTTGATGTGTACTCATTTTGCACAGCGTAATTGATAATAGGCATATTTTCTGAGGGGGACACTTTCATAATACTCTCTCCCATTTTAAAAGGGTTCGATCTCTTCTACCCTGTTTTTGTACCTGTTCAAATTGGCGGGAACACCACCCCCCCATCTGGCTTCCTGTCTATATTTTCTATAACACTCTCTTCATTCTTATTCTTTTTGGATGTAAATACTTCTTTATCAGCTTTCTTCTTCACTTCTCTCACTCAAAAGTATGTTTTCCTCATTCACTTACAACTCTCTTTCTTTCTTAGTCCATGTTCTTCTATTCACTGAACTATATTTCTTGGTATCTTCCAAGTAAGTGTGTGTGTGTGTGTGTGTGTGTGTGTGTGTGTGTGTGTGTGTGTGTGAGAGAGAGAGAGAGAGAGAGAGAGAGAGATGGTACAAACGACACACATGAAGAACTCATCACACGTGGGGAATTTAAGTTAACACAATGCTCACACAAGCAACAAGTAATGACGCTCATTATATGTTCTCGGTTTCATTATAATTTGTCGCCACCTGCCTGCCTAACCCCACGCACCACCTTATAGCAGTCGTAGTTAAGGACAGAACTAACGAAGTCCTTAATCACGTTAATCATAATTAAAAAAAGACGATAATTGGCTTTAAAAATCTAACTACTGTATTTCATTCTTCCATTTTTTCTGAAGAATCCAGATTTTTTTTTCTAAAAATCTCATCATATGTGAACTCAACCTCGTTCCAAAAAATTTTGGTGATTAAAAAGTTATATTTCGGGAAACATTATGTGTTCTACGAGCCGTTTCCATTCACAAGGAGAGACATAAAGTCATTCCTAATTATTAATTTCTCAATTATTCACATACCCGCCACTTCAAAGTACAATTCTTTTCAGAGACGAGTTTAAAAATCAAGGTATTAATCACTCTAATCATATCACCGATGAGAGAAAAAAAGAAGAAAATATACAAAAAACCTCAAACATTTCCATCCAATTATTCTAAAAACGTCGACGCGTTATTTCAGCTCTCATTCCAGGTACTGGAGCATTCATTTGGGCTGAGAAAGATAACCATTCCGTCTCATTAGCAACCTCCATAACCTATGGAGCAGTTATGACAGGTAAATATACACACGAGGCAGTAATTCCATCCTTGTGTCACGGCAAACAACACATACCGTTTTCTAAGACAGAAAAAAAAAAATTAACCATATCTTTAAATCTTATCTATACAAAGGCGGCTAAAAGTCTTACGCGAATGAACACTAGTTACTTAAACTGTCCATTGCAATGCAAACAAACACAGGACATCCGAGTTACTTAAATAAGGAGCACTTAACGTAATCACGTATCACCTAAAAGTAAACATGAACTGAACACTTATAATAAGTTAGCATGGAACACTAAAAGGAATCGTGGAACACTTGAACGTGAGAATGTGTAAAAATCAGAGCAAATATGAAACACTTACGTGAACGTAGTATATATATATATATATATATATATATATATATATATATATATATATATATATATATATATATATATAGGATGCTTCATTCTAAAGGTTAAATAATTCTATATTCTAAAATACGAATTACCTCACTACCACAGTTTTCAGCTCTGGTTAAATGGGACGCTGAGAAAAAAATTTCTTTCTAGTTTCCCCTAAGAGCCCAGGTAAGAAGAAATCTCTGGGGGATGTTTACCGTAGACATTTACGTGCGTGGGGGTCCCCGAAAACACCATCTGGGGGGGAGGGGGTGGTTCGTCCCCGAGCGTGCGGGCGGGAGGGAGTATTTCTTTTTCTTCTTTATACATTTTCTCTGGGAGCGTTTTACCTTTAACATGGACGTTTTATTGAAAGCGTGGTTTAGCCTGGGTTAACAGAATGAGAGAGAGAGAGAGAGAGAGAGAGAGAGAGAGAGAGAGAGAGAGAGAGAGAGAGAGAGAGAGAGAGAGAGAAGAGCATGGTCCATGTACATATGACGTGAAAACTTGAACAGCCACATGAAAATCACAAGAGGACCCCGCTCGATAGCGCTGTCTAACTGCTATCATCTTAGCCCCGCTCTGAAGTACCAATACCTTACTACTACCACTACTACTACTACCACTACCACTACTACTACCACTACTGCTACTACCTTAGGTTCTTCTCTCTTCCGTGTTTCGCCAAAAACACCCAACTCCCCTCCATAAACGAGGTGCGAGGTGGTCACAACCAAAATAATAAAAAAAAAGGGGAATTTTAGGGGAAACCTGCATAGTGTCATCCTTCACTAACTGCTACACTGGTGTCTTAATCCTTCCACAATCACCGGTAAACTTTCCAGATTTAAAGCTTTTCTTCAAGAACCACTAGGAGGGAGCTTGACCCAAAGCTTTGCAGAACTGGTCTATACATGACTCTTTCGCTCGCTCCCTTCATTTTCGCGCCATCTCCTGACACCCAATATGGACCCCCACGGGGCAGACTGGTTCCCTGAGCGACTGTCACCCGTCTGTAAACTTTTCAAGCATTAGCCTCGTAAGCCCAGATGATCAGTTGACCCGAAACTTGGCAGGAATGGCCCATGGATGGTTCTCCCTTCCATGTTTTCTGACGACCTCATACCGATCCAGTGGCTAATATATAGCCACATACATTGATATATATATATATATATATATATATATATATATATATATATATATATATATTTTTTTTTTTTTTTTTTTTTTTTTTTTTTTTATACTTTGTCGCTGTCTCCCGCATTTGCGAGGTAGCGCAAGGAAACAGACGAAAGAAATGGCCCCCCCCCCCATACACATGTACATACACACGTCCACACACGCAAATATAAATACCTACACAGCTTTCCATGGTTTACCCCAGACGCTTCACTTGCCTTGATTCAATCCACTGACAGCACGTCAACCCCTGTATACCACATCGCTCCAGTTCACTCTATTCCTTGCCCTCCTTTCACCCTCCTGCATGTTCAGGCCCCGATCACACAAAATCTTTTTCACTCCATCTTTCCACCTCCAATTTGGTCTCCCTCTTCTCCTCGTTCCCTCCACCTCCGACACGTATATCCTCTTGGTCAATCTTTCCTCACTCATTCTCTCCATGTGCCCAAACCATTTCAAAACACCCTCTTCTGCTCTCTCAACCACGCTCTTTTTATTTCCACACATCTCTCTTACCCTTACGTTACTTACTCGATCAAACCACCTCACACCACACATTGTCCTCAAACATCTCATTTCCAGCACATCCATCCTCCTGCGCACAACTCTATCCATAGCCCACGCCTCGCAACCATACAGCATTGTTGGAACCACTATTCCTTCAAACATACCCATTTTTGCTTTCCGAGATAATGTTCTCGACTTCCACACATTTTTCAAGGCTCCCAAAATTTTCGCCCCCTCCCCCACCCTATGATCCACTTCCGCTTCCATGGTTCCATCCGCTGACAGATCCACTCCCAGATATCTAAAACACTTCACTTCCTCCAGTTTTTCTCCATTCAAACTCACCTCCCAATTGACTTGACCCTCAACCCTACTGTACCTAATAACCTTGCTCTTATTCACATTTACTCTTAACTTTCTTCTTCCACACACTTTACCAAACTCAGTCACCAGCTTCTGCAGTTTCTCACATGAATCAGCCACCAGCGCTGTATCATCAGCGAACAACAACTGACTCACTTCCCAAGCTCTCTCATCCCCAACAGACTTCATACTTGCCCCTCTTTCCAGGACTCTTGCATTTACCTCCCTAACAACCCCATCCATAAACAAATTAAACAACCATGGAGACATCACACACCCCTGCCGCAAACCTACATTCACTGAGAACCAATCACTTTCCTCTCTTCCTACACGTACACATGCCTTACATCCTCGATAAAAACTTTTCACTGCTTCTAACAACTTGCCTCCCACACCATATATTCTTAATACCTTCCACAGAGCATCTCTATCAACTCTATCATATGCCTTCTCCAGATCCATAAATGCTACATACAAATCCATTTGCTTTTCTAAGTATTTCTCACATACATTCTTCAAAGCAAACACCTGATCCACACATCCTCTACCACTTCTGAAACCGCACTGCTCTTCCCGAATCTGATGCTCTGTACATGCCTTCACCCTCTCAATCAATACCCTCCCATATAATTTACCAGGAATACTCAACAAACTTATACCTCTGTAATTTGAGCACTCACTCTTATCCCCTTTGCCTTTGTACAATGGCACTATGCACGCATTCCGCCAATCCTCAGGCACCTCACCATGAGTCATACATACATTAAATAACCTTACCAACCAGTCAACAATACAGTCACCCCCTTTTTTAATAAATTCCACTGCAATACCATCCAATCCTGCTGCCTTGCCGGCTTTCATCTTCCGCAAAGCTTTTACTACCTCTTCTCTGTTTACCAAATCATTTTCCCTAACCCTCTCACTTTGCACACCACCTCGACCAAAACACCCTATATCTGCCACTCTGTCATCAGACACATTCAACAAACCTTCAAAATACTCATTCCATCTCCTTCTCACATCACCACTACTTGTTATCACCTCCCCATTTACGCCCTTCACTGAAGTTCCCATTTGCTCCCTTGTCTTACGCACCCTATTTACCTCCTTCCAGAACATCTTTTTATTCTCCCTAAAATTTACTGATAGTCTCTCACCCCAACTCTCATTTGCCCTTTTTTTCACCTCTTGCACCTTTCTCTTGACCTCCTGTCTCTTTCTTTTATACTTCTCCCACTCAATTGCATTTTTTCCCTGCAAAAATCGTCCAAATGCCTCTCTCTTCTCTTTCACTAATACTCTTACTTCTTCATCCCACCACTCACTACCCTTTCTAAACAGCCCACCTCCCACTCTTCTCATGCCACAAGCATCTTTTGCGCAATCCATCACTGATTCCCTAAATACATCCCATTCCTCCCCCACTCCCCTTACTTCCATTGTTCTCACCTTTTTCCATTCTGTACTCAGTCTCTCCTGGTACTTCCCCACACAGGTCTCCTTCCCAAGCTCACTTACTCTCACCACCTTCTTCACCCCAACATTCACTCCTCTTTTCTGAAAACCCATACTAATCTTCACCTTAGCCTCCACAAGATAATGATCAGACATCCCTCCAGTTGCACCTCTCAGCACATTAACATCCAAAAGTCTCTCTTTCGCACGCCTGTCAATTAACACGTAATCCAATAACGCTCTCTGGCCATCTCTCCTACTTACATAAGTATACTTATGTATATCTCGCTTTTTAAACCAGGTATTCCCAATCATCAGTCCTTTTTCAGCACATAAATCTACAAGCTCTTCACCATTTCCATTTACAACACTGAACACCCCATGCATACCAATTATTCCCTCAACTGCCACATTACTCACCTTTGCATTCAAATCACCCATCACTATAACCCGGTCTCGTGCATCAAAACCGCTAACACACTCATTCAGCTGCTCCCAAAACACTTGCCTCTCATGATCTTTCTTCTCATGCCCAGGTGCATATGCACCAATAATCACCCACCTCTCTCCATCAACTTTCAATTTTACCCATATTAATCGAGAATTTACTTTCTTACATTCTATCACATACTCCCACAACTCCTGTTTCAGGAGTATTGCTACTCCTTCCCTTGCTCTTGTCCTCTCACTAACCCCTGACTTCACTCCCCAGACATTTCCAAACCACTCTTCCCCTTTACCCTTGAGCTTCGTTTCACTCAGAGCCAAAACATCCAGGTTCCTTTCCTCAAACATACTACCTATCTCTCCTTTTTTCACATCTTGGTTACATCCACACACATTTAGGCACCCCACTCTGAGCCTTCGAGGAGGATGATCACTCCCCGCGTGACTCCTTCTTCTGTTTCCCATTTTAGAAAGTTAATACAAGGAGGGGAGGATTTCCGGCCCCCCGCTCCCGTCCCCTCTAGTCGCTTTCTACGACACGCGAGGAATACGTGGGAAGTATTCTTTCACTCCTATCCCCAGGGATAATATACATATATATATACATATACACACACACACACATACACACACATACGCACATACACACACACACACATACATATATATACATATGAAAAATGTAAGAAACAATTTAGAAAACAAACTTTTAGCTTGAAATGAGTGAAAAAAAATGAATGTCACATAATGGTTCAACCTCTGGCTATGGAAAAGGAAATGTACAATTTATTCACACAAACGTCAATAGCAGTTCTCATCAATTTCACCACTGTATCAATAAGCTTCAATGTCTAAGCTACATTTTTCTCCAACTTCACTATTTTCTTGTCAAAAACACCATGCATGAAAACTATCACTCCAGTAACACAACTATAAACATTTACTTCCCCTTTAAAAGTTCTGGGGAAGTCTGTCTCGATACACTGCGGCGAGGCGACGCGACGCTGACACAATCACTGTCACAATATCACTTCTGCCTCCTCAAGTCAATCTCTCAGCCACAGTGCAGGCCTTCATCGTCGAAATCGGTCTTGCCTTCAGACGTCTTATCGATGTCTCTGCTCTCGGTAGCCCTCCTCTCGTTAACTCCTCTCGCCAACCCTCACCGTCCTCCTGAGTCTGGCTGGTGACTATGTATATGTATAGATGAAGGTGCTGCGCACCATCCTCCTCTTTCCAGTATCCGGCAGCCACTGATACATAGGCTTCCACACAACCCTCGAATACTGACGTCACCATAACAGCAGTGATTACAGTTAACATGAAGCCTCAACTTCTTTTCATGGCCGCGCTGGTTGTCTGTGCTACAGCCCTCAGTACATATATATATATATATATATATATATATATATATGATGTGCTACGTTGATATATGATGTGCTACGTCGATATATATGATGTGCTACGTCGATATATATGATGTGTTACGTCGATATATATGATGTGCTACGTCGATATATATATATTTTTTCTTCGCGTCGAAAGTTCTAACTAGACTACCTTCCTGTTTCCGACCTCTGACCTATGGAGAATAAATCTGGGTCAGTCCCTGCGCAGAAGGCGGTGCCGTTGTCATCATCCTGCGCACAGCACAGTGCCAACGGGGAAAGCAGGCAGGCAACAGACCAGACCGCATCAACGGGAGGTGACCTTGACTCAACAGACGGCAACGACATCCAACGACGGAGTAACAGACATCCCTACCGTTACTTAACCCCTCCCACACCACAGTGGGAGACACTATATATATATATATATATATATATATATATATATATATATATATATATATATATATATATGTGGTGTGAGGTGGTTTGATCGAGTAAGTAACGTAAGGGTAAGAGAGATGTGTGGAAATAAAAAGAGCGTGGTTGAGAGAGCAGAAGAGGGTGTTTTGAAATGGTTTGGTCACATGGAGAGAATGAGTGAGGAAAGATTGACCAAGAGGATATATGTGTCGGAGGTGGAGGGAACGAGGAGAAGAGGGAGACCAAATTGGAGGTGGAAAGATGGAGTGAAAAAGATTTTGTGTGATCGGGGCCTGAACATGCAGGAGGGTGTAAGGAGGGCAAGGAATAGAGTGAATTGGAGCGATGTGGTATACAGGGGTTGACGTGCTGTCAGTGGAGTGAATCAAGGCATGTGAAGCGTGTGGGGTAAACCATGGAAAGCTGTGTAGGTATGTATATTTGCGTGTGTGGACGTGTGTATGTACATGTGTATGGGGGGGGGGGGGGGGGGGGGTTGGGCCATTTCTTTCGTCTGTTTCCTTGCGCTACCTCGCAAACGCGGGAGACAGCGACAAAGTATAAAAAAAAAAAAAAAAAAATATATATATATATACGCACGGCAGGTGACCTCATGCATTGTATTGGGGTCAAGGTGCCACAGCTGGGGACCTTGCAGTGGGTGGGGGTTGAAGCCGAACTGACCCACATTCTGCCAGTCAAGTGGCCTTTCACACTACTACCACCCCTCCACCACCACCACCATCATCCACCTCCCCCCACGCTCCACACCTCCACACCACCTCCACACACCTCTCCTCCCCTCCCGAACAGGCACCTCTGGGAAACATAGGTGGCCTTGGGGTAAGAGCTTATACACACACACAGACGCACACTCACACTCCCACACGTACCCGAACTCCGCGTCGAAATCGGGTTAGCACGTCCTCTCTCTCTCTCTCTCTCTCTCTCTCTCTCTCTCTCTCTCTCTCTCTCTCTCTCTCTCTCCTATACATCACCTATCTTATCTCTCCCTGGTCAATCCCACCCCTCTTCTGGTTACCTTCTTAGCGTCTCGTTCGCCAGGGTTCAGTATGGTAATAACACCTCTAACGACATGGCTTCCCCAGAAGTACAATCTGGTCCTTGGCTCTTCCCCTCTGGTGCTTCCCTGTACCGTCTCCCGTCCACGGCTGCCCCTCGAACTCTGACCATTTCTCCCGATTCATAACAGCAGTATTTCTTGGCCCTTCCACCTTCCTCGAGTGTCCAGTGGTCCCCTTCCTCTGGTATTTCCCCAGTGTACCTTGTCTTCCCCCTGGTACTTTCCTCCAGCACCCCATGGCACTGACCTTCACCAAGGTACGTGCCAGTACCCCTCTCATACCCTGGCACTTCCCTCCAGTAAAGCACTTCTTAAAAAAAAAAAGGTACTTTCGCAAGAGTAACTCACAGTCCCTAGTGCCTATGTAACTCACCTTAGTCCATTTGGATCCTCATCTACTTGGCATCTCCAACTACAACACTACTACAAGTATATATATATATATATATATATATATATATATATATATATATATATTGGAGGTGGAAAGATGGAGTGAAAAAGATTTTGTGTGATCGGGGCCTGAACATGCAGGAGGGTGAAAGGAGGGCAAAGAATAGAGTGAATTGGAGCGATGTGGTATACCGGGGTTGACGTGCTGTCAGTGGATTGAATCAAGGCATGTGTATGGGGGTGGGTTGGGCCATTTCTTTCGTCTGTTTCCTTGCGCTACCTCGCAAACGCGGGAGACAGCGACAAAGCAAAAAAAAAAAACAAAAAAAAAAATATATAGGTCGACCAATATCTGGTCTTACAGTGACCAATGCGCAAATTCTGACTGTGACGAGCCCTGGCCTACATACAGTCAACACTATCTAGCTGACAGATGTTATTCAACTGGCTGCCCTCATTAATACAGGAGGCATTGATTACTTAATTCCCTCGTACATATCCTTTTCTTATACTCCCAAGCCTTCCTTCTGACGCGTTTGGTATTACGATAGTGTCCCGACCTCGAGACTACGCTTAATCAATGTAGTTCTCAAGTGACAGTTAATTGTCGTGGAAGGTCATTCGATGTATAAATATTCGAAAAAGCGACCACTGACCCCGTGAATGGATATGTCTGAATTTTACAGAAAAGCATCAAAAAAAGGAGCCTCAGTTTACTGTATTGATTATCCTTCTCTCTTTTTTTTTTTTTTTAGCAATAACATCAATATTTATTGCATGCGCAAATTTAGTATATCATATGTATTTTTTTTCCCCCCGGCACTGCCCTGCTGCACGTAGCGCTGTTTGTATAAATTCTGGGAGTCCGAAGTCTTGAATAATCTAGCAACGTTTTCTTTTTGATGCCAGATTCACCCCCCAAACTTTCATTTTTCGACGCTTCTTATACCGGTACTACTCCACGTCTGCCTTAATTCACTCTTTCTCCTTCCAGTGGAGCAGCCACTCCTCTTCCACTTAATACCTTTCCCATCTGGGTCTCTCTATATACATCTCCGGTTCCTAGCAATGAAAATTCTCTTCTATAAACGTCTTCCTCGTCTATTCTATTGTTCTTCCCTTTTCTACTCAATGTCTTTTTTTAAGTCTCTCTTGAAGTCCCTTCTACTATTTTCCATATTCTCCCGCTTCGTGCATCTAGTCTCTCCATTCCATGTCTCTCGCTTCCAGTTCATAAGGACGCCTCGAGTCCATTCCATTCCCCCATCAACTTTAGTCCTCTGTCCATTCCACGACACGACCCGCTTAAATATCTTCGACGTACTTCAGCAACCCTTTTTCTTCCTTTTTATACCCCCCTTTACTCCCCACACTCCCGCCGCCAACCCTTTCATCTGATCCCTTCTCCCATTCTACTCTCTCTCTCTCTCTCTCTCTCCCTCCCGTCTGCGATATACGCCCTCGCCCCCTTCCCCCCACTTTAATAACCCCCTCCCCCCTGCAGAGCCTAGAAGCAGAGCCTACAAGCTTAGCCTAGAAGCTTAGCTCCATTTAGCCTTGCGGCCCAACACTCTCAGACCAAAAAGAGGTGTTGAATCCTCTCTTCTCGAACACCCCTCTCTCTCTCTCTCTTCCTTCCCCACCCCAACCTCTAAGTGGGCTTCTTCTTACAGCACCCCCTCCCCCCCAACTTAAGTGGGTTCCCCCTCCTCCCGTAAGTGGTAGTTGAGTCTATCATGCTCTTGTCTACGTGTGTGTGAGAGTATTAGGGAGGGGGTGGGGGGGGGATTCTCTCACGGCGCCTTACTTAGTGGATATTACTTAAACCCCCCCCCCCCCCCACACTCATTCCCCCAGTCTTACCCTCCCCTCCGGTATCGTGATGGGACCCTGAACACACACACACACACACACACACACACTTCTAACACCTTCCCGGCCTGTATCAGCCAGGCAATACAGAGTACACAAACAATACCACATACCTTCAGACTAAAATCCCTTGGGTACTTTTCCTTCCAATTGATAACATTCCCGGCAGAAATCACTTCTGTCAACATGAAAGAAAAAATTCTAAAGCAAAACAACGAACGACAGACGCGTATGTTTAAGGGTATATAAACCTGACTTAGTGAAGGTGAGGAGGGAATATATAAACCCGACTTGGTGAAGGTGAGGAAGGAGTATATAAACCCGACTTGGCGAAGGTGAGGAAGGAGTATATAAACCCTGACTTAGTCAAGGTGAGGGAGTTTCTACAATGCTCAACACCGGTTGGTTTGAACGCCCTCGCCCCGACTATCATTAACTCTGGGTCGCGGTACGGCAAAGTGCTGGAGGAGGTTGCCAAACACTGGTGTTTTTCACCGCGGATCATAATTATTGACATCTTTCAAAAAACTGCCGTTCACCCCGGCTGTTTCTTTCCGCCCACACAACCGGGGAGGCGTGAGGCCGGTTTAGAAATACTGCTCTATAAGGACAGGGGAGCCTTCTGTTATGTGATGTGTAATTACCGTAATACCTCAACTATTGAACGAGGTAAACACATGCCACGGCAAAATGTTTACTTCCATCATTTATCAATGTAAATGCTGCTGAATTACAGCCACACACACACACACACACACATATATATATATATATATATATATATATATATATATATATATATATATATTTTTTTTTTTTTTTTTATACCTCGTCGCTGTCTCCCGCGGTTGCGAGGTAGCGCAAGGAAACAGACGAAAGAAATATATATATATATATATATATATATCGATAAGATGGAGTTTGTGGTTTATCTCAGCGTGGTGGCGTATCACCGTATCAAACTAAACATCATATTCCAAAGTTTCCGACCATTTCCTACGAATTTCCATTTATCCTACAGCATATCAATCTCTCTCACCTTTGAAAGTATTTATACATTTCATGTCAGCGATGAATCACATACAAAAACCTCGTATATGCCAGCCTATAAGAATCACTTAAATACCTTTTATCATATCTGTACGCTGTGCCTTAACAAGGGCCCTTATTGCATCACCATTAAGGCCCAACTCAACATACCACCTCACGGTCTCAAGTATACTCTTGTGTTAAGCTTCTTCACTTAGTATCGTCAGGTTTACATCTGGTGTGGAGCCAGACTTGTGGTGTATCCAGTCTACATTGCCATGTTAGTCGGACTTTGTGGAGGGGCATTTAAAGTCTACGTGACTTTAGAACAATGTCAGACTTTGAGGTGGGGCATTTAAAGTCTACATTACCATGTCAGGCAGACTTTGAGGTGGGGCATTTAAAGTCTACATTACCAAGTCAGGCAGACTCTGAGGTGGGGCATTTAAAGTCTACATCACCATGTCAGGCAGACTTTGAGGTGAGGCATTTAAAGTCTACATCACCAAGTCAGGCAGACTTTGACGGGGGACATTTAAAGGGTGGGGCATTTAAAGTTTACATTACTTCCAAACAAAGTCAGGCTTTGAGGGGGGGGGGGCAGTTAAGAGTCTAAATTACTTTAAAAACAAAGTCAGACACTGAGGAGGGACATTTAAAGAGCGTTCTTTCTACAAACGCCTCTGGCGTTGCAAATGCTAGTTCAACCATCATTCGGTACCTCAACCTTACATCTTGTACCTGGAACCAAAAACCCCCGACGAAATGGCTGACTTCGGAGTTCACTACACCAATCAGACGCAAACAGATTAATCGACATTATGATGAAAAAAAAATATAATCGTATTAATCAACCAGAAATATAGGATATCGGGTAGATCATCGTACAGAAGTGAATAATGGCTACTTAAGCCGGTACATTTAAGTACTGTGAGTAGAAATATATTGTTCCCTGACCCTACTTTTACATAGTTTCCAGAGAAGAAACATGGACAAAAGTCATGATTCGAACCACCCACACATTTCAGGACACACCATTCTTATCTCCTCAAAAGTTATTTCTTAAAGTTCTTGTTTTTCTCCTCATGGACAGGGGAGTCAACCTCAGAGAAATTAAACCAATAACAGGTTTAATTCAGGAAGAAGTCGACAGTGAACCTCAGAGACATTAAACCAATAACAGGTTTAATTCAGGAAGAAGTCGACAGTCAACCTCAGAGAAATTAAACTAATAACAGGTTTAACTAAGGAAGAAGTCGAATCAAGCTCAGAGAAATTAAACCAATAACAGGTTTAACTCAGGAAGAAGTCAACATCAGGTTCTTTATAAAAGTCTTTGTACTATCATTAAACCATTATCGTTCTTAATCATTACTATTTTCATTATCATTCCCCCTCCTCTCATTATTATCATTACTATTATTACTATCATTATTATCATTATTATTATTATTGTTATCATTATCATTATCATCATTATTATCATTATTATTATTATTGTTATCATTATCATTATTATCATTATTATTATCATTATCATAAACATTAACTTTCAAATTGCGTTGTTCTCGGAATCGTTTGCCAACACGTTCAATACAAAACCTTTGCATCTATTTTTTCTCACTTTTCGTTGTGCACGTTTAATGCATGACCCTTGGCCTAATGCATGACCCCTGGCCTAATGCATGACCCTTGGCCTAATGCATGACCCTTGGCCAAATATATGACCTTGTATGCACTCTTCACCTTTCGTATCAACATAATGTTAACTCTGGAGTTTACTTTGCGCCCTTGTATTTTACGTAAATCTCACCTTCGAGTTACTTTACATCCCTTGGGTCTATTTAAGTTTACACCTTGTGGTTACTTAACACCCCCTCTGAACTTAAGTCTAAGTAACACCCCCTCTGTACTTAAGTCTAAGTTTCAACCTTGTAGTGACTTCACTCCTACAGCTCATTCCTGTTACCTGGCTTCAAGAGTTGGTGTTTCATTCTCCCCTTTTCCTCCTCCTCCTCCCCTCCTCTTCATTCTCCCTCCTTTCTTCCTCCTCCTCCTGCTCCTCTTCATTCTCCCTCCTTTCTTCCTCCTCCTCCTCCTCCCTCCTCCTCCTCTTCATTCTCCCTCCTTTCTTCCTCCTCCCTCCTCCTCCTCTTCATTCTCCCTCCTTTCTCCTTCCTCCTCATGCTCCTCCTCCTCTTCATTCTCCCTCCTTCCTTCCTTCCTCCTCCTCCTCCTCCTTCCTCCTCACCTTCGATGCGAGTGTATCTAAAGCGTAGCCACAATGACCGGCTGGCCACGGCTGGCCAATCCCCTCGCTGGCTTTACCGTACTACGATGATCATCGTTCCAGTCACTGGGCGACCGGGTCTATCCTGTGTGTTCCTTCTGTCCGCTGAGGTCGGCTGTTCTGTCTAGATCGCCTCGTCTGTCTGTCTGAATCTGGGCTGAGTAGTAGCAGGAGCAACCCCAACCCAACCCCTCCTCGTCTTCCGACATCATTAAGTCCTATTTCTGTTCCTAGATTCCCTTTCCTCCTCCCCATTCCCCCTCCCTGCTATTCAAGGAACATCTATGACCCAATTCGCCCAACGCATCTTCCTGTTCCCACAAGGGTTTTTTCTTTTTCTCTCTCCCACGCTCGATTTTCTCTTTTAAAAAGAAGAAAAAGGTCGAAACTCTACCACGAATCTTAATGTCACTTCTTATGTCTTTTTCTTTTTCCTTTTTTTTTCAACTTTGACCCAAAAGACACAAGACAACGAGGCATTTCTATCATGAATTTCTCTTCCGATGCAAAAGAATTCAAAAGACGCAATTTCCCCACACACACCCTAACACACCCCCCGTGGCTTATCTCCCTCCTCCCACTTGATCCACGATCCTATATTACACTGCCACCTTTGCAGTCTACAAAAGGACTCTAACCGCTCCAACACTTCCAATCACAGGTGCTTTTGCCCGAATTTGTCACATTTCAGAGCACTGTCCGTCCAAAGCTGCTGTGCACTGGTGGAATGAAGGCACAGTCAGGGAGAGGAGGGAGGGGTGGGGGGGGGGGGGGGGGTGTCTGGTCTTTCCCCTGTGTTACCTGGTCTTACTCGTGTCACCTGGTCTTTCCCGAGTGTCACCTGGTCTTTCCTGAGTGTCACCTGGTCTTTCCCGTGTGTTGCCTGGTCTTTTCCGTGTGTTACTCGGTCTTTCCCGTGTGTTGCCTGGTTTTACTCGTGTCAACTGGTCTTTCCCGAGTGCCACCTGGTCTTTCTCGAGTGTCACCTGGTCTTTCCCCGAGTGTCACCTGGTCTTTCCCGTGTGTCACTGTGTGTTACCGAGAAAGCGCGACCTTGCATGTGTTACTGAATGGCGTGACCCCCCCATTTACCCTTCCCTTCCCGCGTCACCATGTGTTACTAAGTACATGTGATGTCCGTCTATCTTGGCAGTGAGTTGCCAGCGGTGACCAAAGGCCACCACCACGCGGGGATTCCTCAGTGCTGGCAGTGACACGCCTCCTCACCCCATTTTCTGCAGGCCGGGGAGCGCGCGCCCGCGCCCCCCTTCCCGCAATGCTCTTCGGTAAGTCCCCCTTTCCCCTTCCCCACGCCTGGTGTGAAGTCCTGCCCAGTGTGCCGCGCCTACCCGCGCCTCTTGCGCGGCTCGAAGGGTCTGTCAATGTACTTTTCACACACACACAAACACACACGCCTTGTACGTGATCTGGAGTGTGTGTGCGTGTTGTGTGTGTGTGCGTCGCACCCTAAGACCGACTCTTAAGAGTGTTCTATGCCTATCCCCTGCTTTATAATGTCCCGGGATCTTAATCTATCTCTACCCCACGCCATCTATCTCTACCCCACGCCATCTATCTCTACCCCACGCCATGTGAACTACCATGGAGCATGTTCTGTACTGCTGTGCCTTTCGTGCGATCATGCACCACTGTGTCGTGTGCATGACTGGAGCATCGTTCAATGCCTCTTCGACTCCACAAGGACGGACGACGCCCCTCCTCTCTCTCTCTCTCTCTCTCTCTCTCTCGTACGTGACTGGGAGAATGTTCAGCACCTCTTCCATGCCCCTGTGCGTGCATAGGAAGATATGTTCAATAACTCTTCCACGCGCTGTGTGCGTGACCACCAGCGCGTTCAATACATCTCCCACGTCCACTGTATGTGCTTTGTAAACCGTCCAACACTCTACCGCACAGCCCTGCACGGGATTAGAAGGCCGTCCAATACTCTTCCGCGCCCCTGTACGTGACTAGGAACACGTCCCTGTACTTGACTAAGGACATGTTCAATACTCTTCCACTTCCCTGTACGTGACTAGGAACATGTTCAATAATCTTCCACGTCCCTGTACGTGACTAAGACAACGTCCCTGTACGTGACTAGGGACGTGTCCCTCTTCCACGTCCCTGTTCGTGGCTGGGAGCCCCACGTCCCTGTACGTGACTAAGAACGTGTCCCTCTTCCCTGTTCGTGACTGGGATCCCGCTCAATACCTCTCCATACCACCCTGTCCGTGATATGCAGTGTGTCGAGCTGCTTCTTCTTCAGGAGCTAACCTCGGCAAAGATTACATCAGCCCTCTCACGTCCCTCACAATGACTCAACTCCCCCCTCCTTTCCTCCCTCCCCGCCCTGAACGTGACTGAGAGGCGAGGTGATGAAGTGGGGCGGAGGGGCTGATTACAGACCCCCCGTCCTTCTCCTCCTCCTCCTCCTCCGCCTCTATGTGACCGTCCACACGGCTTATTTATGTTGCCATGGACGAGGCGTTCCGGTCCCCGTGTTCCTTGGTTCCGCGTACAACCATAATATTGACATAGGCGTTCCATTCCCCTCGGTCCTCAACTTACTTACGTGGGCGATCCATTTCCCACGCCCGGAACTTATGACAACATGGTCGTCGAAATCCCACCTTGCAAAATAAATTAATAAACAAATAAATAGATATACAGCCTTACACGGACGAAATAGTAATCCGCAAGATCCCATCCCGTGGCCAAGAACCTGCCTATATTGCATGTTACGTTCCATCAGCAGTGCATGATACCATGAACTGTACGTAAGGGAGGGAAAACCTGCTCCCACGGCCTGCACTTTGCCGCGGGCGCACCAGACGCCACACACAGAGTGGACATGACCAAGACGAACTCGCCCGAGCAAACATCCCCCCTCTCCCTTGACGGGCAGTGTCAACCCGCGGGTGGCAAAATACAAACAACAGGGATGCTCAAATACGATCAGAGTCGAACCACGTGCATAGGCGGTCTCCGAAGACCATCTACAGAGGCGATAGCAGTGGGACAATCTACAGAGGTGGTCTTAAGAGGGAGGGAAGGGGGGTCTTCTACAGTACGCCTGGGACTATCTACAGAGGTGGTCTTAAGAGGGAGGGGAGGGGTCTTCTACAGTACGCCTGGTACCATCTACAGAGGTGGTCTTAAGAGGGAGGGGGGGGTCTTCTACAGTACGCCTGGGACCATCTACAGAGGTGGTCTTAAGAGGGAGGAAGGGGGGGTCATCTACAGTACGCCTGGGACTATCTACAGAGGTGGTCTTAAGAGGGAGGGGGGGTCTTTTATAGTACGCCTGGGACCATCTACAGAGGTGGTCTTAAGAGGGAGGGGGGGGGTCTTCTACAGTACGCCTGGGACCATCTACAGAATAGTCTTAAGAGGGATTGGGGGTGGGGGTCTTCTACAGTATGCCTGGGACGATCTACAGAGGTGGTCTTAAGAGGGAGGGGGGGGGGGATCGTCTGCAGTCCGCCGTCGCAATGAGGCCACCGACTGAAGCGGTCTCAAAAGAGACCATCCATAGAAGCGGCTTCAAAAGAGACCATGTATAGAAGCGGTCTATAAGGGCCTTTCACCACTTCTACAACACGCTGATTCTTCAAGCGGAACCCGGAAACCGTTCAAACCTGTAAAAACATTTTTTTTTCCTCTTTATAGGAATATTTCCTCCACCTGATCAATAATGAAATAACTGGGTGGAGGGGAACGGAAGGATCGATTTAGCCACGACAGTATTTGGCGGCTGTCACTTCCCAAGAATGGTATGCGGGACTGACCCGAGAGAAAAAAAAATAATTCTCAATTACCTGCGATCAATTTAGCTGTGGTTTTCTGTAATTCCAGCCCCCATTCCCTATGCGTAATCAATTATTCTGTTTGCACTTCTGTATTCCAGTCCCGCTCAACTGTGCTTAAGGAGATAGATTCTGTTTGCATTTCTGCATTGCTTGTCCGACTACCTGTGCTTCGGGAACTATTTTGTTTGCATCTCTGTATCACTTTCCAACTACCTGTGTTTATACTTACTCTGCACTTCTTTATTCCCATCTCACTACCTGTACTTACGACTTTTTCTTTTTTGTATTCCCATCCCATTAGCTGTACAAATTCTCCCCTTTTTTTCTCCTGTTATGTTTGCTTTTAGTATATGCAGTGGCATAAATAAATATTACATTTGTGAGCGTCACAAAATGCTTAATATGGTCCAGGGAGGGAACGTATGAAGAAAAAGACTGAAAAAAAAGATTGAAAATCTAATGGACTCCTGGATAATAGACGGATGTTTGTTGAAATAGTTGAAATAATAATAACGATAATAATAATAATAATAATAATAATAATAATAATAGTGATAATAATAATAATAATAATAGTGATAATAATAATAATAATAATAATAATAACAAAAATAATAATGATAGTGATAATAATAATAATAATTATATAATAATAATAATAATAATAATAATAATAATAATAATAATAATAATAATAATGCAGCATGCAGCGTCCCTAATGCTTTTGCAGTAAGGCATTATGAATATCGCGATGAAGACCCATTTCAAACACCCTAGATCCCCAGGAACTTAAAAACGTCTCACGAACCCCATTTAAACGCCCACGCCCCGAGGGAATTTAAATATATTTGGCGTGACCGTTTTCATAAATATGGGCGAGGGTTAACTCAACTTTTGAACCCCCCCCCCCCCCCCCACATTTGGAGAGGCTGTGCTATTGGAAGTACAGTCCAAAGGGGACCATCATTCCCCATTTACTGCGCGTAGCGCAGCCTTGGGCTTTAGAAGACTCTGGAAAGGTCCCCAGTAACACCAAGAGCCATTGTCAGAAATAAGGGGGCAATCATAATATATATATATATATATATATATATATATATATATATATATATATATATATATATATATATTCCTATCGTGTTTCATTTTCCCCGTGGACTCGATAGGAATATCTTGATCACGCGCAAAATTGTGATCCTTTCCTATATATTATATATATATATATATATATATATATATATATATATATATATATATATATATACTCCACAGCGCCCAACCCTAATCCTCTCTTTACATGTTGAAAGTAGTCCAATTCAATACTGATGGCATCGTTTCACACATAAATGGTTATCACTTACCCAATGGTCAAATCCGATTAAATAATAAAAAAAAAAAAAGAAGGAATCCGATTATAACTTTGACAAGATCCCGATGGAATAGCTTGGATTCTATAAACTGGTTTTTCCCCGCTTTGGCCCAAACTTTCCGGGGTTTTTTTCTTTTTAAATGTGGACTTGTAATTTTCAACAAGAGGACAATGAACTTTTCAACATGTGGTCTATGTACTCTTTAACACGTGGTCTATGTATGTATCGTTTAACATATGGACTATGTACTTTTTAACACGTGGACTATGTACCTTTTTTTTTAACATGTGGAGTATGTACTTTCAAACACATGTACACTGTGTCCTTTTTATAACGCTACTTGCGTAAATACCTGCCCATGAAGCCTAGCTTTTAATCTAGCTAAGCGTATCTAAGGTCTATCGTTGCCTAGCCTACCTAACCTAGCCCAAAGCTCTCTCTAGCCTAGCCCAGAACCAGGATCTATCCATCTAGCCTAGCCCAGAACCAGGATCTATCCATCTAGCCTAGCCCAGAACCAGGATCTATCCATCTAGCCTAGCCCATAACCAGGATCTAATCCATCTAGCCTAGCCCATAACCAGGATCTAATCCATCTAGCCTAGCCCATAACCAGGATCTAATCCATCTAGCCTAGCCCATAACCAGGATCTAATCCATCTAGCCTAGCCCATAACCAGGATCTAATCCATCTAGCCTAGCCCATAACCAGGATCTAATCCATCTAGCCTAGCCCAGAACCAGGATCTAATCCATCTAGCCTAGCCTAGAACCAGGATCTATCCATCTAGCCTAGCCCAGAACCAGGATCTATCCATCTAGCCTAGCCCAGAACCAGGATCTATCCATCTAGCCTAGCCCATAACCAGGATCTAATCCATCTAGCCTAGCCCAGACCCAGGATCTATCCATCTAGCCTAGCCCAGAACCAGGATCTATCCATCTAGCCTAGCCCAGAACCAGGATCTATCCATCTAGCCTAGCCCAGAACCAGGATCTATCCATCTAGCCTAGCCCAGAACCAGGATCTATCCATCTAGCTAGCCAGAACCAGGATCTAATCCATCTAGCCTAGCCCAGAACCAGGATCTATCCATCTAGCCTAGCCCAGAACCAGGATCTAATCCATCTAGCCTAGCCCAGAACCAGGATCTAATCCATTTAGCCTAGCCTAGAACCAGGATCTATCCATCTAGCCTAGCCCAGAACCAGGATCTAATCCATCTAGCCTAGCCCAGAACCAGGATCTATCCATCTAGCCTAGCCCCAAGTTAAGCAAGCCTAGCATAGCTCATGCATAGCATAGCACAAGGTCTTAGCCTCGACAAAATAATACATATACATAACTCGTTGTTTCCCTCTCATGTATACAACTTCGCTACAAAGCTTATCGTAAAATACCGAAATATATATCCCAACTTTTGTACTTACTCTATTCGCTGGGAGGGGGGTAATGCTTGATTAATGGAGCTACCACACTGGAATTCTCGGGCTGCTAATATTATTCTGGCCTGGTGAGACTTTACTAGACTATAATATAGTCCCGGCCATTATTCTAATATAGTTGATGTGTCCAATTTTGCTATGGGAGCTGCGCATGTCACATGTCTACAACGTAATGAATCTGAAAGTAATCAAATCATTATACCGTGTTTTAAACATCAATTATTATCTTTTTTGTCAAAAAAAAAATTAATTATTCAAGTAATGAAATTGTATTCAACAAAAATCGGCATAGAGTTATGGCCGCGAAATATACAATCTCAAAAGAGCTGAATGACAATAGAAAATAACCATATATATATATATATATATATATATATATATATATATATATATATATATATATAATGAAGAAAATGAGTTAGAATAGAGAGAGAGAGAGAGAGTTCCTGAAAGCTAAAATTGATCACTGACCCACGCGCCATCATGATCCCCATTAACTCTTTTGCTGTAAGCAAATTGCACAAAAGGAATAACAAGTCACATTTGTCCCTCACTAAATGACCTGCTAAACACTGTCATTGGTCTTAAACTGTTGCTTTTAGAACGGCCAACCAGCTGTTAACGTTACCTTAAATTTGAAAATACTAAAAATATTTTTGACAGCTCGTGATAGCTCAAATTCTAAAGGTGTTATGAGCATTCATTGTAAGTCAATAAGACGTGCGTTAAAGGAAATCTATGACAATAATAATAATAAGAATAAGAAAAAAAAAAAAAGAACTACCTTCTTACTCCAAGCCTCGTCCGCAACTGTCAAAAGTGTTGTCGATAGTTCAAATATTTCGTTCCAATAATTCAACCCGGAGCAAACAAAATTAAGCAATATTCTGTTTACAACACAATAAACAACTTTATTGGTTTCTGGTGAATTTACTACCGTAATCTATTGGCTTTTGGTGTATTCGCTAATCTATTCCAATGGGTTTTGGTGTATTTAGTATGATAAATAGCTATCTTTAAAACAATTTAGATAATATAATTTTTAAAAGGACTTGAATCCACAGTCAATATCGTAAAACAAATCCATCCTGTTCCTGCTACTGATGGTAGCGCAGCTTCAGAAGCCCCTACAGAAAGGGTTCTGAAGTTTTACAATAACAATAATAATAATAATAATAATAATAATAATAATAATAACAATAATAATTAGGTACAACCAGGCAAAATACTCTATATTCCCCTTACAAGTTTACTATCGCCAATTTTTCACGATATTATCCAACATAACTTTATATCACAAATAATTTTAAGATATATTCCCATTATATCTACAACTTTTAAACAAAAAAGAATTCACCAAATTAATATAATCTTACAATGTAACAACAAAATCACCCATTATTTTTCTTTAACTTTGTGCTGGCAAAATAATGAGGGCATTATTCTGTAATGACGTATGATTATCTTTTCTATTTAAAACATTAGAGGGATGTCACCATTAAGGGAGAAGGGACTCTTTGTATACAACTGAAGTTTCTGGTCTGATGAGAGACGTGTCTTATTCTCCTGTTGTAATTTAAGGTGTGGAAAGTTGATTTCTAAAGTTCCTCTGGACATGCAGTGTTTTTATTTGTAGCTATTACGTTACACAGCTCTCGAAAAAAGACCGTTGGTAAAGAGAACCACATCTTTCCTCAAGGCACAGGAAGTCATGTTTTTTGAATAATGAGCAATGGGGAGACCCTTACAGGAACTTAAGTAGTCATATTCGTCTGACTGTCAAGCCCATTATGGCCAAAATGGGTCGTTACTGGATTGTCATGGCATACAGAAGTTGCTGGACCTGATGTATTCCCTTCGAACTGTTCAAGACATTTAATGTCTTTTTTTTCTCTCTCTAAATTATCACCTAAACAATTTCACTACCCTGTTGACCGAATATCGGAATTTCTTCAATTTATTCACTACCGACTTATCATATATTCCTTCCTTACCAAAAAAAAAAAAAAAAAAGGCATTATACTCTGTTAACAAACATTTTATCCATATTGGTTATAACACTCCACACATACTTCACACACAGTGAGTACAAAGAACAGACGTTGAAATGCCAATTCTCCAAACTTTTATTCTTCGTCTAGCATGTCTCAAACCCGGACGCTCAGCCACTACTTTCAACAGACTGGAGGCGAGCCTCAGAGCACACTAATTTCTCGGCTAGCATTACGTCCAGCCGGCTTATTTTAGAAACTTTTATGGTCCTTTATGCTGATATTTTAGACTCGAGACGGGGAGGTGGTGGCTTAAAATAGGGAAGCGGCCTCCAGGTTGGGCTTATGTTAAACCAGTTGGCTTGTTGGTGACTTTGGGGCTTTTAAGCCTAGCTAAATGCTAAGGGGCATTAAGGCACACAAACTCAAGTTATAACCATTAATCGAAAAACTAGAGGACTTTCTTAGGATTCTAGGATCACACTAAGACCATACACGCTATATATATATATATATATATATATATATATATATATATATATATATATATATATAAACACTTCTGGAGGCGAGGAAGGCGAAGCGCAAAATGGAGAACGTACGAAACCCGTCACGGTTACGTTAACCTGGTCATGCAAGCCTAGCTTTTGAGCTCCGGCAGTATCTGCATTTCCGGTAATGCCACAGAGAAAGCAAATAATACTCAAGGTTCCACCACGAATATTCTAAGGCAAGGTGGGAGAGGAGGGAGGAGGGTTGTTATCATAATCTAAAAGTTTAATGCAGAGAAAGAAAGTTTTAACACTTCTAGACGTGGTATGGATTTGCATCGTACACATTAAATATTTAGAAGTCTATACGAATCCTCTTTTACGTTCATAATACATTTACACGATTCATTTAACACAACGCACTCCAAAAAGAATATGAAAAACGTAAAGAAAATCAGAATACATCCACAAATAATCATTTCATCCTTTGCCTAACACACCATTTCGCAAAGGAACTGCGGATAATAACAAATACGCAACAAGTGTAGAAAATACATACACACAGGTTGTCAATTTTTCCCGGCCGTCATGCAGCCCTCATGACCAAATGATTGCCTGGCTCTGACGTCAGCGACGGTAAAATAGCCAAGGTCTCAGTTACCACTGGCTGATGTTAGCCTATCACCGCTCCACGCCCATCCACACTCGTATACGTAAAAGCCTTTCGCTTACATGGATGATCTTTTTAGCCCACGATTTCGAATTCTTTTTTTTATAAATGCATACTCCTTACTGGTGATACGTTAAATTACTTCATTTCTACATGAAGGATTTGCACCTGCCCGGTAATACAGGGAAAATAAACTAACGCGTAATATCAAAGTCATATGGCAGTGTTAGCGCAACTTTCCTCAAACACAAAGGTACAATATTATTAAGTCAACTACTCAAGTGTAACATTAGGACATAGACGTACTACAGTATATAACTGACGCTCCTGAAAAAATTAAGGTAAGGAAATGCACGCTAATCCACTATTTTTCAAAATCTTTTTTTTTTTTTACCCTAATATCATACAAAGAGGTAGCCAATAGGGCACGAATTTAGAACAGAATTTCTACATCCCTGTATCTAACGAATCCAGAGCGAACTACCTCGTCTAACAAAATACAGTATAACCTAACTCTAACCAAGCCTAACCTAACTTGAACGATATTGACGAATGCCTCCAAAGTTCAGGGAGAGAGAGAGGTTCCCCAATATGACATAAATTTAATATTCGCTCGCACTGCTGGGGTACAACGACACACGCATATTTCTCATGAGTAACAGTACATCAAATTTGCAGCGTATTTGCTGCCTCACGTTCTTAAAAGTATTGCCCAAGCTTGGGTTATGGATATGTTCTAAATACATTCCACGATGAAGCAACTGCCACCGCCCTAAGACGAAAGAAGAACCACGGAAGTGTCTGATCTCAATGGTCCTCTCTCTCTCTCTCTCTCTCTCTCTCTCTCTCTCTCTCTCTCTCTCTCTCTCTCTCACTCTAGGTCACCCACGTCCCTAAATCATCCCAATATCATCCCTCCCTCCCTCCCTGTGGTCAAGCCAGCCCTGACGAGGCTGTGGCAGTTTCTCCTTCAACAAACCCAACTGCCAACACACACACACACACACACAGCGTTGGTCGTGGGCGGCCCTAAACTTCCTCACGTACCACCTCACCAGAGAGAGAGAGAGAGAGAGAGAGAGAGAGAGAGAGAGAGAGAGAGAGAGAGAGAGAGAGAGAGAGGTCGATTCCTGTGACGTCAGGCTATCGGCTCAGCGAAAGCACACGCCTCCTGTTGTTCATTCCTACGTCTGTCTGCCAATACCAATGGCGAGGACCAGGGTGCCCAGGGCGTGTGTATACATACATACGATACCCACTCCATGCCCAGGGTCCTGGTGGCAATTCTCACAACGACAGAGAAAGGGAAAAACATTTTTTTTCTTAAAGGACAAGCGAACAATATATATGTCAGACCATGAGGATTTTTATTCTTATATTCTTTTTTTTTTTAGCTGATTTGAGGTAGATAACGAGGTATATGATTATGACGCAGTAAGAGGATGAAGCGCCCTCTAACATGCCATGGCAGTATTGCCAACCTCGTCAGTAGACGAGGCAAATATTACCAAGACACGAACACTAGCTACACTGCTATAGTAGACGGATTATACCTGCAGTTGTCATACGTCTACTTATCTGCATGTCTATCTAACATACAATCTCTTTCTCTAAGTGTGTTTGATTACCATTCGTGTGTTAAGGGGAGAGTTTTCGTTTTTTTTGATAGCATTTCTCCACTTCAAGTTCCATAAATCTATCGAAGCTTCTCGTAAAACTTTTCGATCATGCTGTAAGGAACGTTTCCCCCCTCCCTCCTCTCACTCCTGCATATCTCCAACAATCCTCCTCCAAACTCCAGCGCACAGCCTCACCGCCACGGCTCCAATACTTACAATTCAAATCTAAATTACTCTGTCAAGCTCACTTTATATACCGGCTCTCTGCTCTTGACAGACTCCAGTCATGTGTTCTGCATTTTTAAGGTCAAAAGGTCAGGGAGAAAAGTCACGGGGTCAAATTTGCCGTTCGTACGAAGAGAGAGAGAGAGAGAGAGAGAGAGAGAGAGAGAGAGAGAGCAAGATTACCACAGCAGACTGACGCTCCAACAGAGATAGGCCTTCTACAGCAGCCAGTACCACAGTCACGCTGTGGTTTCCGGATCAAGGTCAATAGGTCAACGGGGTCAAATGAGATGGATAAATATATATATATATATATATATATATATATATTGGAAAGGAACACAATTTTGCGCGTGATCAAGATATTCCTGCGAGTCCACGGGGAAAATGAAACACGAAAAGTTCCCAAGTGCATTTTCATGTAATAATCACATCATCAGGGGAGACACAAGAGAGAAATATAACAGTCAGTTGATATACATCGAAGAGACGAAGCTAGGACGCCATTTGGTAAACATGTGATTGTCCAAAACATATATATATATATATATATATATATATATATATATATATATATATATATATATATATATATATATATATATATATATATATATTTCTAAGCCTCTAAAGCACATTCGTCAAGTCAATGCGTTTAGGTACATAACTAAGAGACCCATGTGGAGTTAATGGTAGGTAAGTATAGAGCATTAACCCCGACGCCGAGTTAATGGAACGTGGATACAAAATATATTATGGGCTTTTGTAATGTTCTCAGCACGTCCAGCAGCGTGTATGATGGTTTCTTTACTCAAAAATGAATTCCAGGAACGCTTCGTTCCTTTAGGAATCATTACATCCATCAACCAATTCCGTAAAAAAAAAGAAAAACGCTATATCTAATGCCTTTAAAAAACAAAAACTATAAGACAACCCTCGCAAACACTAAACGCTTCAAAAATAAAACTTTTTTTTTAAGATGATACTATCAATGAAGACATTACACACGTACAATTTAAAATGCAATTACCGTTTCTGCTTGTAAGAGTCATATGTACATGTGTACAATCTTTAATTACAGCTTTCCGACTATCGTGCTGGCCTGACTGTGGAGTGCGGGTGATACATACATATATGTACATGTTGTACATGACCTGGTAACACGTACCATCCAGACGCCTCGCGTGTACCGCCCACTGGTTACACGCACAGTCGGTAAACCACGACAGGTGGAGCGGTAAACGCATCTTCCGTTGATGTCCACTACTTGTACGGGAATATCAAATACGATGGAACATAGGTGGAGAAATCTATGAAATCTAGGTGGAGAAATCTATGAAATCTAAGTGGGGAAATCTATGAAATCTAGGTGAAGAAATCTATGAAATCTAGGTGGATAAATCTATGAAATCTAGGTGAAGAAATCTATGAAATCTAGGTGAAGAAATCTATGAAATCTAGGTGGATAAATCTACGAAATCTAGGTGGATAAATCTACGAAATCTAGGTGAAGAAATCTATGAAATCTAGGTGGAGAAATCTATGAAATCTAGGTGGGGAAATCTATGAAATCTAGGTGGGGAAATCTATGAAATCTAGGCGGAGAAATCTATGAAATCTAGGTGGGGAAATCTATGAAATCTAGATGGAGAAATCTATGAAATCTAGGTGGAGAAATCTATGAAGTCGAGATCTTTTGACGTTTCCCGTAAACATACCTCGCACCAAGTCCCCCTGTGGGTCAATAAGTGAAGCTGGTACACTTTAAACCTCTTTGTGTATATATGTAAATTTCTGAGCGCGTACCATGGTACACCATTTTCTTCCCTAATCACTAACAGGTTAATTATTTACTCCACAGTACTCGATTTCCAAGTTAATGAAAACATTAGTCGCTTGGTTGATGGAATAGCCTCTTGGTGATGTGACAAATTTCATGGTACTCAGAGACACACACACACAGACCCACACACACACACAGACACACACAGACACACAGACACACAAACTGGTATAAACTGACCAATAAGGCCGTGAATGCTGGCTGTCTACAATGGATCACAAAGGTACTGGACAGCATGCATATAGAGCGAGTACAGGAGAACGGATCCCCATGCGTGCAAAACCTCCTCCTCGTAAAGTACAAATAGGTAATTACATACAAGTACAGTGTGCGTGTGTGTGTGTGGTAGAACCACCACCCAGCGTGTGTGGTAGAACCACCACCACCCAGCGCGTGTGGTAGAACCACCACCACCCAGCGTGTGTGGTAGAACCACCACCACCCAGCGTGTGTGGTAGAACCACCACCACCCAGCGTGTGTGGTAGGTTGAACTTATCAACATCTAATCAAACATCAAGGTTGCAAGATACGGCTGCAACGCACGTTAGACCTTTAACATTTTTTTACTCTTTTTTTTCGGCTATTTTTACCTCTGCTTTGAGACTTTGGCTATGATAAATGTTGCATATCTTTCTCTTTTAATTCTCTCTCTCTCTCTCTCTCTCTCTCTCTCTCTCTCTCTCTCTCTCTCTCTCTCTCTCTAGGGGGTGATATGTCCATTTTCTTCCGATGATTTCCTAAGTGCACGTAGTTACCATTAAATCATTCGGGAACATTATAAATGAACTGAGGATAAGTACCCCACTAAGGACTAAGATGTATGGTGAAGCCAGTCAACTATATTCTTACAATCAATCAATCTACCATTAATTCGTAATCTACCATTAATTCGTTATATAGATTATTCATTATTCCCTGGGGATAGGGGAGAAAGAATACTTCCCACGTATTCCCTGCGTGTCGTAGAAGGCGACTAAAAGGGGAGGGAGCGGGGGGCTGGAAATCCTCCCCTCTCGTTTTTTTTTTTTAATTTTCCAAAAGAAGGAACAGAGAATTGGGCCAGGTGAGGGTATTCCCTCAAAGGCCCAGTCCTCTGTTCTTAACGCTACCTCGCTAATGCGGGAGGTGGCGAGTGGTTTGAATGAAAAGAAAGAAAAAGATTATTCATTAAACCGTGCACTGACAATGTGGGATAGGTCGTCTACAGTCCATCTAAAACATGGATTAATCAGTTTAACATCCATTCAAAATCTGGATAAATCGATCCAAAACCGATAAAATTCGAGACGGGACGGAACGGCGATGCGACGTGATGAAAGGAACGGATCGGTGATGTGACGAGATGAACAGTGTGAACCAGCCTTGAGCGTGACCTGACATCACGCATATCACACGTTGTGTGAAGGGTAGGTACAGAACCACGGCCCACACGGTACGAGGAGTAGGTACTGGGACTGCTTCTGTTCACAACCATCAAGTTCCTAATTTAATCTTTAAGTCGCCACGTACGGCTCTCGTTCACGTAAAACATAATATCATCCTGGCTGTACTGAAACGTATGTGAGCCAAGTTTAGATGAAACTAAGTCATGTTCAGACGAAACTAAGTCATGTTCAGACGAAACGAAGTCAAGTTCAGTTGAAACTGTCAAGTTCAGATGAACCTAAGTCAAGTTTAGTTGAAACTAAGTCAAGATCAGTCGAAACTAGGTTCAAATGAAGCTAAATCAAGATCAGACGAAACTAAGTCAAGTTCAGATGAAACTAAGTCAAGTTCAGACGAAACTAAGTCAAGTTCAGTTGAAACTGTCAAATTCAGATGAAGCTTAGTCAAGATCAGACAAAACTAAGTCAAGTTGAGATGAAACTTAGTCAAGTTCAGATGAAACTACGTCAAGTTCAGATGAAGCTAATTCAAGTTCAGATGAAACTAAGTCAAGTTCAGATGAAACTGATACAACCGTCGATTCATTTGAAACAATTAAGAGTCGATTTGAGAGAACCATCTTTTCAGAGAAAGGAACTGGGGTAGCAGCGGTTGCTGGAAATACTGTAGGATAGAAAGAAAAGAAAAATACAGAATAAAACTATCCAACGGAAAAGTAAAAGATAAACAAAATATATATACGTTTCAAGGGGAACTAACGTGAAGTGGAGATGGAAACACCGGAAGAAATGCATTATATCTAGGCACACATTAGTTAAGCTTCGCTTTTACGTGTGTGTGTGTGTGTGTGTGTGTGTTTCTATGGAAAATATGACGACTTCCTCCAGCTTGACATCTTGTTGCTACAACAGAGACGGTGGTGTTTTAAGGAGCTTTCTATTAATCATGCAGCTACAAGTGCGACGGCGTTCTGTTAATTACGTGGTTACTACGAACGACGTGTTGTTTTGCTGGGGCGTTCCTTTACGCATGTAATGACAAGAACGGCAGTGGTCTGTATGGGCATTCTTTTAGGATATGGCGCAAGTCGTACGCAAAGACCCGACATATCTTATTTTTTTTCTATCATTTTCACTCACCTTCGTCAGGAGCGATAAACCTTTCGTAACAGGAAAAAAAAAAAAAAAAGGTGGCCCTATGTTAGTTACCTTAACATCTGGTTAGGGAGGGCTTGATGGGCAAGATGTTTGTTACCTTAATATCAAGGTAAGGAAAGATCATGCTGGGCATAATGTTACCTTAACGTCAAGGTAAGGGAAGGTCTTGCTGGGCGAAGGAGTAAGTTCAAGGTAGTCGTCACATTTCTGGCGACGACCTTGGGGTCTCACGGAGGAAGGCGGTGGTTGGGGTACGTGTACAAGGAGGAGGAGGGGGGGGTGTGGGGGTGGTGGAAGGTGGTGGGGGGGGGGGACAGACGTGACAGTGTGTGTGTGTGTGTGTAGGGGGGAGGGAGCGGGTTGGTATGACTGATGTGTTGGGGGCAGGAGGTGGCAGTGGTGGCGGTGGAGGAGGAGGGAGGGAGCAGTATGTTTATGGTGTGGGAGGGTCTTGTGCTAGTGAGGAGGGGAGGAGGGGAGAGGAGGAGGGAGGATGGAGGGTTGGGGTAGGTGGTAGTGACGGAGGAATGGGTGTGACGTTCCTCGTCAATACCCAGGAACATGTGGCGTCAACAACACAACCAGACGTAATAACCCCATCGGTTATGATATATGCAAGTCCAGTACCGAATCCCGATCTCAGTCCTCCAGCCAGTGGGGTAGGTCGAACCCAAGCCAGACTGGGGTCAAACCCAAGCCAGACGGGTGTCGAACCCATGGGAGACGGGTGTCGAACCCATGGGAGACGGGTGTCGAACCCAAGGGAGACGGGTGTCGAACCCATGGGAGCCCGGCGTCGAACCTATGGGAGCCCGGCGTCGAACCCAGTCCTATCCAAAACCCATACACACCGACATATCCACAACCACTGCCTCATCTCCATCGCCAACACCAAATAACTAACGAGTCCTATTTGTGTTGCAGGTCCGGGAACGCCAACACCACCACCAGTAGCTCGACCGCCAACTTGGTCACGCCCTGGAGAGACAAGGACAAGCCACGACAACCGGTTTTCCAGAGGGACTGGTACGACGTGCACACCTGAGCCTCGCCCACACCGACGGACCACCACCTACAACACCTACTTGCGACCCATGTACGCCGTGTGCACACCAGGGTTTCGCCGCCACCACTGGCAGAACCCACTGACAGCCTACTTACAGATATCCTTAGGTGGGCTATGTATGTCGTGTGCACACCTGAACCAACCTCGCCGCCACTGACGGCCGGCCCGCCCCCCACCTACAGCACCCACTGGTGGCCGCCCAAGTGGGCCGCGCACCTACAAAACCCCCGTTACCAGTGGCAGCTCACCAACAGCACCCACCGTGCGACGTGCACCTCTATCTAGACCCCGGCTACCTCCCCCGGCAGCACTCCCTCCAGTGAAATGCCCCACCAGTTCGTCGTCGACAAGTACCTTCCACTACCCCTCCGAGGTCGATCCGCGCACCGTGTCGGACCCGCTCCAAGGAGGAGGAGGAGGGTTCTAACACCCACATCCCTCTTACCACACCGCTTTACCCCTCGACCAATATGAGACTTCAGTCACCAAACTCCCTGATACTACCCCCCCGCCGCCCCCTCCTCCCCCAATCACGTCCAGAGGGGTGGGCCAAAGCCCTCGTCCTCTAACCTGCATTCAAAAGAAAAGGGGAGCACTACGGTGCACAATGTCCAGAGGCAGGCTCATGAACCACTTATTTACCCACCGTAGTCTTCTATCCACTGCGACAGACCAGTCTCAAGTCCTAGGAGGGGAGGAGGGGGAGGAGGAGGGGAGAGGGGGAGGGGGAGGGGAGGGCAACTGTAAACATACCTCTACGCGTAGCCTCAGCCACGTCTGCCAGCCACAGCCGACCCTTCATCAAGTGAAAATTGCTCCCTGTTCATTGATCTTGCTCGTGACCTACCTCCTCTAAGGCAACACGCAGCTAGTTACATCGCCTTCTGTGTCTCTGACCAAATAAAGAACAGAACGACTTAATTTCCAGACGACACGAAGGGTAAGGCAAGGTAAAACGACACGGAAACAAGTCTCTCATGTGAGTTTTCCTCGGCCATTCCATCGTCACTCTGCGCTGCTTCCATGCTACTGATCAAGCAAGCATCAAGCGCAACGAGTCGTGAGGCCAAGTTCCACGATTTGCAGCTTGCTGGTAGACAAACCTCTATAGGTCACAGCTCCTACCTACCTACCTTACCTACCTACCTACCTACCGTGAATAAGGCTCCTGAAGAAGGGTACGCCCGATGAAGAACTCCTGAAGGAGGAAAGACCTGATGGAATGGAATATCTATAGGTAACAGCCGGAGGAAGGCACGTCCAGAGGAACGAAGGGCAGAGATAGATAGATGTACGCCCCGGGGGGAAGAGATAGAGAGAGAGAGAGAGAGAGAGAGAGAGAGAGAGAGAGAGAGAGAGAGAGAGAGAGAGAGAGCAGACGAACGCCAGAGAGATGAAACAGAGAACTAGGAGAAGACAAAAAAGTCAAACAGGATATCCTGTTGGAAAGATATCCCGAAAGGCGCAAACACCACAACCAAACAGGAGTCTGAAGGAGGAACCGGTTGGTCGCTGTGCAGCTAACTCGGATTTGATGTGATCCAATAAAAAGAGAGAAAAAAAAATAGACTACACCACCTCTAGTGCTAACAAGGAGGGAAAATGTCGTAATTACACAGACAAAGAAGTGCGTGACTTTACGAAATACACTATCATGCCAACGCTGTGGAGAAATTACTGAACGAAGCATGTGTGTGTGTGTGTGTGTGTGTGTGTGTGTGTGTGTGTGTGCTGTTATGTCCATGGTGACAAGAGACATTAAAGTAAGTCAAGCTAAACGCCATGAGAGAGGGGTGGGGGAAACGGAGCGTTCCCGGCCACCAATTCACTCCCCCAACCCCAGGTGTAAAGCGAACACGACGGCCATGTTCATTGTGAATATGGATCACTGGGACTTGCCATCGACGTCGTCCCACAAATGTGCTTTTTGTTATTTCACACAAGATGCCAAATGTACTTTATATACATATATATATATATATATATCATAAATGTTTTGTTTACTCATGTGTACTTCAGTCTACGTTCTCACTGTGAACAGATTCATGAAGTAACCGCTGTAAATAGAGCCATAATTTTGTAGGTAAAGGAGCACAAATTCCCAATGTGATATATAATTGTGATAAGCAGCTTATATAGAGTATTTCTACTACACCATACAACCACACTCGTCTATCTGAGAGATCCCAGTTAATGTGGCGAAGTGTAAAATCAACAAGGTAAATACTGTAAGCGTTTTTCTAATTCAAAATGGATCTAAACCCATTTGAATCACCACCAGCACAAGTTTCCAGACTATTCCAACTGGTTCTAAGTCCTTCTCTAAGGCTCTTAGTCGACTTAAGTCTATGATAGCTAAGCAAGTTACTAAACCATGCACTTATATTACTAATGTACAAACCTTACACCCCCACCCCCACAAAACCCCCCACCCACCCCCCAAAATTGTTATAGTAAACAAGACATGGTTACCAGGTACCGCCAGCATCAAGAATTCCACCAGACTTGCCACCACGTCCCTTAAAATTACGTCTACTTTCTGAGATGCAAATACGTGTCTGCACACACATACTACATGAATCTTCCTAAGGCAACACTGATTAATATAATCCAAGTTGTGATATGCAGTTTGAGTGACCTTGTCAGAGGCATACTTGCCTTAACAACGCCGTGGACGGTATCTGGCAACTCCCGCTGGCCGGGATGTTGCCATAAGTCACAGCTACAACAACAAGTAGTTAAGCTAGTTCCCTTTCGTAGTATTCTAGTCTCTTACATGACATCGACTACGCGGAGATACCAAGCATTCGGAAATAAAAATTCAAGTCCCATAGAAATTAACCGATGAGAATGAAAAAAAATAAAGAGACGATCGCAAAGTGTTGGTGCCACCTGCGTGACGTCATGGGTCGATTAGCAGCGCAGCAATTGGTCATGCAGAGCCGGAGTGTGGGATCGTCCACAGGTACTGCCCGCCCCCACACACGTCATGCACACTTCCACACACTTAAAGAGCGTAATAACAATCACGTCATGCATACCTCCACACACTAAGTGCGCACTAACAACCACGTCAAGCACACTTTTACACACGCCAAACCACACACACACACACACACACACACAGTTCATGCAAACAAGCATAAACCATGCACACAACATACAAATCATGCACACTCCCAAGCACGCCATCCACACACCCCCAAGCAAGTCATGCACACTCAAAACACATCATACACACTCCTGAGCTCACGCCAAGCAAACTTCCGCATACACCACGCACACCCTATGATGTATAATCCCACAGACGTCATGTACAATACCAAGTACACCCACACAAGCCATGCACACTCAATCAATTCCTTAACACACACACACACACACACACACACACACACGCAACGTCATAAACGCTCCTAAAACACATCATTCACACTGGCATATATATATACTACCTCCCAAAACTGTATATATATATATATATATATATATATATATATATATATATATATATATATATATATGGTTTGTTAGGGTGCGAGTTTGAATGGAGAAAAGTAGAAGTGAAGTGTTTTAGATACCCGTGGGTGGACATGGCAGCGAATGGAACCATGGAAGTGAGTCATAGGGTAGGGTGAGGGGGCGACGGATCTGGGAGAACTGAGGAAAGTGTCGAAAGAAAGACCGTTGTCAGGGAGGGCAAAATTAGGTGTTTCAAGGAATAGTAATCCTAATAATATCAAATGGACGCGAGGCATGTCAAGTAGATAAGGCTGTGAGGAGGAAAGCGGATGTGCTGTAAATGAAATGTCTGAGGTCAATATTTGGTGTGGGGTGGTTTGATCTACTGAGTATTGAAAGGGTAAAAGGTACGTGTGATCAGGAAAAAAAAAAATAAGTGTGGCTGAGAGAGCTGAAGAGGGTGTGTGAAAATGGTTTGGACACATAATAAAACTACCATATGGCTTTAAAATCCACCCCACAGAACTACCGTACCACACTTGGCCTTCAACCTTTTTAAACTCAACAGGTTCTGACCTTCAAAAGCCACCGTGAATCTACCTTCCCCCCCCCCCCCCCCCCCCCAAGTCCTCCCCCCGAAAGAGAAGGGGGTCCACAAACCTTCGTGACTTATGTCCATCTTCCACGAACTCCACGAAGCACCAAGGTCCCCATCATCCACTTCAAAAGCCACTGCCACACACACACACACACACACACACAGCTCACTACCTCTAAACCCCCTACAGTACCTTACCGTGGCTCGCTCTTCAGCGATGAAGTACAGCTTAATCCTAATTCACATTATATCAAATCCTGAACCCAAGCGTGGTGCTTTCTTCACCTATAATTACTCCCCCCTGAGCCACCGTACATGTCCTGAATCACCATAACTCCTTCACAGTTATATACAATTGTTCTGAAACAGGACGCACGCCCAATTGTCTCCGTCATTACACCCTGCGGTTTGGGGTAATTATCAACGGACGTGCTGTCATTTCTCGCGCGAGTGTGAGTTTCGCATGAAACTTCTGGTAAAGCTGTACGGAAAGTTTAAACCCATTACGGTATGACTCCTACGATTACCTATGAAATCTATGCATAAAATACACACACGACTGGCTTAGAAAAAAAATAAAAACACGACACATCAGCCCAGAAGTAATATGTTGACCCTAGCTAGATTCTCATTCATCATGACTTTGAAAAAAAAAATTATGTGGCCAGTGGCTGATACAAACGGTGTAAACAAACACAAAAAAAGGGGTTCAATACATCCAACTGCGCTCAGAGAGAGAGAGAGAGAGAGAGAGAGAGAGAGAGAGAGAGAGAGAGAGAGTCCTGTGTCCTGATGAACCGGTCTTGGTAAAGCTGTAGGCCATCATATTGGTCCAGACACCAACCCAAGGCCACGAAAAATCTGGCCGGCGGGGGTGTCACATGGTCCGAAAGGCCGGCTAGGCAGCCTCACACCCACCACCCACTTCAGCTGGGGTCGCGTCAAGCAAGGGCTCCACCCGCCACCACTCACTGAGGGAGGTCAGACCCTAACAAGGGCGTACACCACCACCACCACCACCAACAACACCACCCAAGGAGCTAGGTTAGATCCTAACAAGGGCGTACACCACCACCACCACCACCAACACCACCCAAGGAGCTAGGTTAGATCCTAACATGGGCGTCTAACAGCACCACCCATCCAATACGCTACTACATCAAAACCAAACAAAGTCATCTAATGTACCGCCACCCCTTAGTAACCCAAGCCTTCCTTCCCACCCTTCCTCCCTTTACCTACCAATACACCTTCATGAGCATATCATACACCTCTGGGTCGTCATCATGCAACAGTCGTGTATAACCCATTACCGTGTACTTTGGCACACAGAAGCAGGTCAACATACAACGTCTGATCATACAAGTATACCAAAACGTTCCCGTTCCTCATACGATATACTTTACCGCGCCACATACACGCGTATACTCCGGTAGACCAATCCATATTAATATATATACGACTGGGGCAGTTTACAGACACACTCTACATGCAAATTACCACACAAGACCCACTGGTATGTGAAGTGACGTGAAATCTACCAACAAATGGCGAGACACCAACAATTAAATACGAGGATCGATCATAATTACTTTCCCAATGCGGATGAAATATATCACAAATAACAGTTAATACCAAATACCATAAACATCACTTGACTTTCATCGAAAAATGCCTATTTCTTCACGAACTGTGCCACGAAGTTTGGACTCGCAAGCTGCAATAATAAGAAGCGGACTGTAAAAACAGCTTATAAAAATGGCCAGCAGCATGTCAGCCCTTTCAAACACGATCGTACATATTTACGAAGGGCCAAAACAACAAAAGCCACACTTACACACACACACACACACACACACACATACCATCATACTTTGTACCCACTCCTGCGGCCACATTTAAATAAATGCCAGACACAAAGTATTACCAATACTCATGCATGTTTATACACAAAGTTAACGAACGAATACCAAAGGAAAAATGTATTATATATACTAAAAAAGATCAGCAAAAATATTCCATCGGTAACACACACAGAAGCTGCCGACACACTGGTCATTTACACATCAAACTTCCTCACAAACAAACCATTGCATTTTGAGCCTTAATACACATCCCAGGCCTACACGTGTCAGACACGTATTATCTCCTTTAAACGACCATTTAAACTAACTTAAGAAATGAAACCTTGACTACAATATGTGCCTGGTGGAGTTGATGGGTATATATATATATATATATATATATATATATATATATATATATACATATACAGAAAACACCTAAATAGCCAGACACTATTCACATTCCCATCACTTTAATTCAAATCAAATAATTCTTATCTACATCAATGAAGATGATAATAATTCCCTCGTATCAATAATCTCGGAGAATTAAAATGATAAATCTCTTGGCTGGTACACTATCATAAAAAAAAAAAAAATTTGCGAATGCTTATCGTAAACATTATTAACAAGAAACCATATTCCTGTTTTCTATACGACTCTTTCCCCCCCCGACTAATTTAGACTTTAATACTCAGGTGTTGAACACAGAGCAATATCTTTACATCTATCTTAACTAAAATGCAAAAAAATGTTCATAGCATTCTAAACTGTCTCTTGATCATAACTTCCACAATATTATGTTTCAATTGCATTTATTAATATATAATTCATACGTAGTATTTTAAAGAAATGCATGACTTAAAAAAAATATATATGTAAAAAAAAAAGAAGTATGTGGTGTAGTGTGTAGGATGTTTTGTGAAGGCCTTTATACATATATACATACATATATATAAATATATATACATATATATTTATGCAATGTAGTATATGACAGTTGACGTAGTAGCATTTCCATAGAATTTTAAAGTTGCTCGTGCCTTAACTTTTATTTGATAACATATTCTCCATATTTCGATTCTGCCTTTCTTCCCATATACATGGCACGTCAATGATTCTGTTCCCCTATCTGTGTTAGTGGCCTTCTATGTTAAACATACTGTTACCATAATTAGCAGGTGTACCTCCTCTCTCACTTGTTTGACCCATATTATGCATAATTAGCAAGTGTAGCACCTTCTTTCTGATTTGTTTGACCCAAATTATGCAATGTCTGTCATCAGTATTAACAAAAAAAATTATGGAGCCAAACAAGGAGGGTTGTGGACAGTAGCAGCACCAACAGAGCCAAGTAAAATTCTATCATACGTAATGAGATGATAAAAGATGGGCAACGCATTTAATCACCCATTCCTGTAGTGGTGCAAACAACCAACCAACCACTAGACGCTAGAGTGTTCTATGTTGTCCTGGTCACTACTAACTCATAGACATAAACGAGAAGAAAAATTATAATTTCCATGCAAAACTCGTTTTGTTTTGGGTACGCCAGCGTCCATCGAAGCAGTCAATTATCTATGAGTGGACAAGCTACCAAATATATCAGTTAATAATGTTCATGTCACACACTAGATTTATCAACAAATCCCTTTCTTGAAGTATTATATATATATATATATATATATATATATATATATATATATATATATATATATATATATATATATTCAACGCAGAAACAGTCCATTACAACGTAAGTCTAATAACAACGAACCATATATTTTACAAGGGAGTTTTGTGACCTTAGCTAACTGCACCTGTACACCTGTAAATTCAACCTATCCATAATTTCAATAACTAACGCTTAACGCACAGTCTTGCGAGGCGACACTGCAGGTGTAAGTATCACTAATGATATGTAAACTAGACATGAGCGCCAAAATGCGTCCAGCCAACGTTTCTCGCACAGCAAAAATGATGTCGAAATATCCCAGGTCGATCGATTAACTTCAAGCCGCTTATTTATATTTCCCTCGGTCTCCACGGAGTCAGCACGTGTTAATTCCCTTCTCTAATTAACTGATGCATTCCCCACACAATACAACTGTCAAGCCACATCAAAATTCCAACTGGAAGAGCGAGAGAAAGAGAGAAAAAAAAAGATGAAGTTTGGTTATGGTGCGAAACGAGAGAACCTTAGCCGCCATGTTGTCATTCAACGTAAACACGCTTACGGTATGCCTCCACTCATATCTTAATTCCCCCATATATAAATGGTTCAACGGAATCCTACAGCATCTCGATCAGTCTTTGCGAAGTCTCGGCAAGACACACACCCATCCCTTACCTCCCCCTGACAACGATAACGTAAGAACTACCAATTAAAAGAATTTCCAGAGAAAGTTTCTGGAAGGCCCAAGGCAAAATGCTGCTGCTGCTGCTGCTACTGCTCGACTTACACGATAAAATTGTTTACGACGAAGTTGCAAGTATTCAAGTTACAAGTATTGTTCTTTCAGTATTATTATTATCATCGTGAATATTTTCATTCTAATTCCATAATTTCCTCTTTAAGAGAAAAGTCCCATACGAAGTCTCACGAATATTTTACAGATGTGACTGTCAACCTTTTTGAAAAAATATAGCAACCATCTGTACCATTAAGGAAATTTAGGAGTATTTAATAAAGTTATTTCTTTTAGATTTCAAATCAATGGAAGAAACAATGAAGTAGGATTGTCCAAAACGATTATCACTCAAAATAAAATCGTAGGGGCCACTCAGAGTATATTGACATATCGACCAAAAAATTCCCAATTCAGGAAAGACTGCCGAGTGAAACAATAAAAAGGATATATATAATCCACATCTGTACTATCAATGGTACGTGTTAGTTATGTAAATTAACCCTGCACTCAGCGCACACGAGTCTACCTCTTCAATCCTGGACGAGAAATCCATTTTCTTTCATAACCACATTAGAGAAAACGAGTAGGCTAATCTCAACACGGACTGCGTTATATTTCATCCATTCCCGGGTACGTAACAAGTTGAGTGTTTGAGTTTCACTACATTATCCCAAAGAACGAAACTAATCTACTCCACAAGTACAACTACTCACCTACTGGATATAAACTTAAGTTTTGTAAATAACCATTCATAATGTAACATTCCAAGCAATACAATGTATAATGAATGACAAGACTGGCAGGCCTTGTCACCCTAGGTATATCCTTGAATAAAAAAAAATAAAATGTTGTAGATATGTATATAAATAGTATCCTTTGTGTTTATGTATCAATGTATATATCACAACGTTGTTAACATATTAGAAAACTGTACTGTGTAGGAATTTATTCGTGATTTTTTTTTTTTCACTTACATTCGGAAAAAAATTGAACTGGGTTCGAGGCCTGGCATTGGTCGATTACAGGTCAAGCCGGGTGTTCGGGTTGATGTATGGGTAACGTATGACCCTCACTATCACACGTGTCACTAGGATCTACAATGTACATAATTACTGATATATATACTATTATATTTATAACGAGCCAGTGGTTTTATTCCCCTTACGATTAATGCATAAGCCAAATGGCTCAAATGAATTATGACCGAAAGATAATCACAAAGCACAAAATACATATTGACCAATGCAATTCGGTCTCTTCGATACCAAGAAATTCAAAAACTACAATAGTACAAACTCAAGATACTAAATAGTACACAAATATCAATGGAATGTCTGATGGTGTGTATAACATTACTCATCATGGTGAATATCGAGTCAATATTCGTGTGACTGCAATGCTGGGCTTCCAGCAAGAGGATCTATTTAATATTGCAAGCCTGGCAGTCTATCAGTCAATCCTATGTATGACATAACGGGTTCTGTTGCTTCCTTAACTTGCAAGAACTTTAATGGTAACAAGTTTTTTTTCCCCCCACGACGCTACTGTGGTAAAGAGGCAGAAAACGACGAAGAGAGAGAGAGAGAGAGAGAGAGAGAGAGAGAGAGAGAGAGAGAGAGAGAGAGAGAGAGAGAATCCTTGCAAGTTAAAAGAAAATAATTACGGGTCTTGTGTCCCTCAAATGTTTCGATGGTGGGGGAAAACAGCGCAAAGGTCCATTGCTAAAGATGGAAATTTCTTCAGTCTATGAAGAAAGTTAAACCCAAGGTCAAAACCTTTTTAAGGTATACATAATTCCAAGTTATCCATCCTATAATACATTACGTTTTATCTTTTGAGTTCAGAGCAACAACGGTAGAATGGTTCATGGTAAAGGTTGGAGTGGCTTTGAGTTATGAGCCACTTTTTAGGTCCTGATTATACCTTTCTATAAGTTGTACATCAGGCAAATCTCCTAACTAAATCTCTAGGCGCTAGAAATGACTGTATCATGTTTTACGAGTGTCCTGATACATTTTTAAGCAATGAAACAACACAATATAGTATTCAGAAAAATTCCTACACGCTATCTCTCAAAGTAACACCACACATACACTGCACTATGTTTGAAGGCATCAAAAATGTGTTTCACTTGAGTATCTTTACAATGAATGATTAATATCCTAAAGTTATTATTAAAATCTATCAATTACTTCAAAATGACTCACGAATTTGGAGGGTATGACACGCCTCAGAATGGTCTCTTACTGCTGAGTCAGGAGGTCATGTCGAAAAAAATGGGATAAAATTGCTGTTTATCATGAATAAATTAAAAATATTAGATGAACATTATCAATCTTTCACTCTTAAGAATCACGAACGTTTATCATAATTTTTCATAGGAAAATACAGATACTGAAACCCGTTTAAACTAAACAATTACCAATGTATTGAAGACCGGACTTAAATACATGAGTTTCCCATCTATATTTTACCGTTTTTTCACATAATTGAATCATAAAAAGCGTACCTCTTGTAGGATACTCTATTCTAACTGAGCGAAAGAACTAGCAAGAATTTCCAGCAATAAACGGATGAATCACAGCTTATAAGAAATTCATTAAACATAATCATTACTTGGTTTATGGTGATCTTGGACACTGTTCAGAAAAAGGGGTTGGGTGTGGTGATGATGAAGACTTTCGTTAATGTACGATAATGGCGATTGTGATATTAGCAATGTCAATATTAGGCTGTGGAACCAATGCAGTGCGTTAGGGAGGGGATTGTAGTAGTTGTGGTAAAGGTTATGGTGGATGTGGTTTTGATGGTGTAGGTGACTGAGAAATGTGTGGTGGTAATGGTGGGGGATAGGGATATTGTGAGGGAGAGGAACGCTAGCGATATTGTGGTTGCTGGCTCGCACTGGCAGGGATGGTGGTGGTGAGTGATTATAACATATGTGGTACTGACTGTGGTGATGGTGGTTGGGAATCATAACACCAGTGGTACTGGTATATAAGGTAGTGATCATAACGCTACCATCAGTGGCAACAGTGATTATGATAATCACCCAACTACTTAAATCATACGATATTGTAAACACCCATTACCCCTTTAACTGGTTAGATAATTTAACAGATAATATACCCATACACAACAGAATTCATAACATTATCCTGAAGCAGTTGGGAATCTTGTTCACAGTTCGAGGTGTTCTACAGAGGAGCAAAACGATCCAAAATATCAACGCAACGGTTCCCGAAAATTTTTCTCAACACTTGCTTACGACAAGTACCTCCCTAACCTAACCTAGTTCAAGATTAAGGGCACCGCGAGTCTTTCCCATACTATACTAAAAGATAATTACAGTCCGCTAATTATAATGCAGTAACGAAACCTCTCTCGTAAATTAATGGAATACTGGTTACATGTGTATTTCAATATCCTATTACAATACTCTATTCAAAGCGTAGCATCATTCATTTCGTAGTTTCAATAACGCATATATATATATATATATATATATATATATATATATATATATATATATATATATATATATACAGACGTTAAAATTACCGTTTCGAACATCCACTTGTTTGCGATAGAAATGAAGATCAGAACCGTTCAAAATCAATCAAAAACCAACAGAAAACAATTTCACCAAACCAAAGCAATTAAAATTCACTGGATGTCCGACATGGCAATAATACCTTTATATAAAATCCAGGAAAGAACGAGTGAAATTACCGGACGGTTTGTGACAGCGACGAGCCAATCATAATCGCACTTCACGAGTGGAAAACTGGGAATATGGGAAAACAGGCTGTACGACGGAGAATCATACAGTTTAACGTGAGTAGTCGCCCTTAGCGGACGGATGGTGATAGACCGTTGGTGCAACGGCGGGAGATTAAAGTGTTTTGCTTACAATATGGCCAGCTCTTGTGCAGAAATTTCCAAGGTTTAGTTTATCAAATCAAACTGGTGGTGCTTTAGAGTTTGCAGGCTCTTTAAATCTCTTTAAATGATTGTCTGAAATGGCGGTGGTTGTAATGATAACTTGCAATCCTCGTAATTTCACCTCAACGTGCAAGAGAGGAGCAGAAACAGTGGTACAGAGGGAGAGTTTGTGGCGGATTTGAAGGGCAATTGTGGTGGTGATGGTGGTGGTGACGGGCGAGGGGCTGTGGTGGCGATGAGGCAGGGATGAATGATGGAGGAGGTGGAGTGAGGACTTGTTCACTATTGCTAATGGTGGCAGTATTTGGCTGACTTGTCCATAACGATCTTTTTAAAGAAAATAACATTAGACGTTGATCTAACATTACTGGACAAAATGTCGTGTGATTATTACGAGTTATTTCTACAACCATACAACTACCAATACGCAATCTACCCGTACCAAACTAATCTTACGTAACGAAACAACCACCTGACCTGGAAAATTAACAATAAATAATCTAATACACCATACAAGTAAATCTTACCCTAACTTTTCACATACGGCAGCACGAGGCTTTCAACCACAAATGCAATCAAGGCGAGAAATACTGGAATTCTGAGTTCTAACCTGACGCAGGATCGTCAGCAAAAGCGGCACGTATTCTACGGAGTTGTAAAACTATTTAACACACGAAGACGACGACCATCCTCCTTCCACGACCTCCAGACTCAGAGTGAGGCAACACTTGCTCTTCTGTTCGACGTCACATCCACCACCGCCTCGTATCCAGACACACTGAAATACCAAACCGATTGTTGAAACAATTACCGGTCACTAAGGTCTAAAATGTATTTCAGTATCTGTCTTCTAATTCATTAACCTACTTCCAGAGCGTAATATCAATTATGTGTCAGGTTTAAATGTACGAGGTTACGGCAAGCTCCCGTAAAGGGAATTTCCTACGCTGTGCGCATAAACTGTTTCACTCGATTTTGCGCGAGTCTATGCCAGTATTTTCCTCTCTCGCTGTGATGGAGGTGGTGACATTAATGACATTTGTGGTGGGCATAACTGTGGATGACAGCTCAATGAGCTGGGGCAGATGGTAGTGGTGGTCGGGGAGTTTGTAAGTTGCAATGATAGAGGCGCAAAATGGTTACGATGATGAATGAACTTACATACCAAACGAAGCTGTAATATATAACACATGTCGAGAAATGGTTAATATTACTGATTGTCTTTAACGAAATACCGTATTACATCGTCAAGTTTGAATGAGAGCGAATCCAAATTTTGGAAATATGTTGGGCGAGTTCACATGTCTATGAAGCTATAAGGTTAGAATGACAGTATTAGACGTATGTCCCACTCGGGGTCAAATTCCAATTCATTCTTTTACTTCTCCAACCAAAGGATGCTTTCCACCCTCAAATGAAGTTCGTCTTTTTAATAACGACGGACTTTTAACCAATAACAGAACCCACATATATGTAACGTTAAAACTGGAAATTGTCGTGCGCTAACAATTATTGGCATTTCATACTGCATGATTATCGTTTGACATTGAAAGATACGTTTGTTATAAATGAAAATGAAGAATAAGAGTACCATCAGAGAGGAACGGAGAAATTTTACCTCTAAAACGCGCGCCGTCTTGGATATACATTGTTAAATAAACATAAATTGCGAGGCTTCCACAATATAACACGTAAGATGATTTTTTTTCACAGTATTATTACATCCCTGAAGCTCACTAAACTTCATCTTCGCGAAGTATCTTATATTACCGACCAAAACGTGAACTAACCACCCAATCCTAGTCTAAAAAAAATATATATATCCATACAAGTAAAAATCTTACCAACCTAAAAACACAACATTGCACAACTTTTATCCCTTGGACTAATCAAGTGTTGAATATCATGCTTAAAATACTCCACACCGACTTGAGCCAGCAGCCAGCATGGGGCATCAGTACCAATTGCTCCTCAGTGTTGTAAAATGTTGTTCCAAGTATCGAAATAACAAACTCGTAACGCAGACTCAACCTGTTTTTTTTTTCAATCGCTCTTTCGTTCCCTTTAGGGCCACTTTAAAGTCCAATATATATTTCAATATCAGTCTTCTTCATCAACCATCGTTCAAAGCGTGATCTCAAATGTTTCTTAACTTCTACAAAAAGAAAATTACGTTTAAAAAACTCAAGCTGTGGCAATATAGAATTCGAGTTATCGAAGTCCTGTTATAAAACGAGTCATTTATTCATTACAGCGTTGTCATCGGCCTCGGGAAAAAAATAATAAGGGAAATAAAGGAAAAGGTTTTATGACTGAGAATCATATTCTATAAAGCGAGTAATCGCCATTATCGCAAGTGACGTTCAGTCGCTCGTGTAACAAAAACTAAAAGTGTTTCGTGGACAAGATGGCTGACACCTGTTGGGGAATTTTAGAATTTCGTTCGTATTATTAATTTGGTGATCTATATTGCTCTGTCGGCTCTGCTCTTTATGTTTAAACTTTTTAAATAGTGAGTTGTTGATGGTGGTCGTGAAAATACTTCTGGGATACGCAACTGCTGGCGATAATAATGTACCGAAGTATGAAAATGGTGGCGGAGGGAGAAGAGTTTGTGATGACTGTTTTAGCTTCATTGTGGATGAGAGAGTTGTGCTGGTGGTGGTGACAACATGAAAACAAATAAATAACATCGGTGTTCTACATTAATGAATGATATACCACCATAATTATGTGATGGTATTTATAAATCCCCTTTTATCGATAATTCAAATCAAAGACATGTCAATATTTAACAAAAAATTAGGTTTGTCATGGAAGAATTACGTAGATCATCTTTGTACCTCAACCATCAGGAATTTTGCTACGACACATATACTTTACCTAACGAAACGTAAGTTACCTAATGAAATAAATAATGTACATAAATACATACATATAACCTTTACTAAAAGGTAAGTGTTACCATCTACCTTAATCTCTCACAACATTGCAAAATCCTTCGTCCCTTGTTATAACAATGTAATAAATACACGTTTTCTCATACCATGTCTGAAAGGGTCAACACTAACCTAATATAGAGACGTTAGTGAGTGATGATCTTCAAAGCTCGTCAAGTATCCAAGTAACAAGGATGTTAAACGATGCAAAAACATGAGGAAGACGGACGTCATTCACCCCTCGTGTCCACCAGCACACTGAGGTACGGTACCACTATTCACTATATTTTTACGGGATATCAAAACACATTTATTTGTATCTACGGGATATCAAATCACTTATCATAACTATCAGTTCTATAGATTAGTATTCTAAATCCGAAGCGTAATATCAATTGTTTATTAACTCCAAAGATCATTATATAATGAATTTTTTTGAGGTTAATGTAGAGGACGTTTAAATACCAAGCGGATGTATAAGAGAAATGTCGCTACAGTGTCCTCTCGTTTTCGTGGAAAAAAAGGGAACAAACGCGTGTGTTGCAAGATAGGAAATCATATACCTTAATGAGCATAGTTGACCTTAAAGAGTTGCTCCATAACTCTTTCATAAGCGAAGACAAAAGTGTTTTGTTGACAACACATCCCTGGAAGAATTTCCTAACATTACGTTTATTAGATTACTTATTTTAATGGTCTACATTTCCCGTGTCTTGTTCCTGAGCACCATTATCTCTTTGTATGACATTTATACTATTTTAAATATTGTTTCATACGACACATATTATTAATGTACCTGATGGCATCACTTTCCAATATTTTGGGTGTAGTGGCTTTTTGAAGTCTGTACATTGGACCCGGGGTTTGATTGCTAGAATATCATGTACTACTAATTCATGGCAACATGATACTGGGAAGAGATCGAATTGGTTTATGAGCGAAGTTCATTAAAAAAAAAAATAGGGTTAAATATCGACTCAATGTGGAGGAAGTTGAGACACTTTCGTATCGTCAGGAAAAATGAATTCTTACATTTACAGAACCTTTATACACAGATGAAGGGTAAAAAGCTTTTTACTGTAAATCACGTATACATATAGCATTATGTAAGTAATGATTAACTTTAAATCTTTCTGGAAAGTTATAACTCATGTATCACTGTTGTAAATTTATACTTGCCTCTCCGACTTGAAAATTGTGAGTGACAGTCTAGGAACTCACAGCGTGGTGTGCCTTGGGAAATGCTACCTAAGTCTATTTTTCATATGTTTTCAGTTAGTATTTCAATCACCAGATAGTCTTAAGGTATCTGTCATAGTTCAGGTAATTCTACGGTGATAATATATGTTTCAGGTGTACAACTCCTTCCCCGTATTGTAACAAAAAGGTTATTATGATGTCAATAACACACACACAGTACACATCAAATCTTGAAAATCATGATGATTATGCATGCATATCCTTGAGTAGGAAAAGCTTTCAAATGCGAAATAAAAAAATAAATGAAAAAAACTCTGAGAGAATTAAACAAGTGAACAAATATATTTTTAAGCAATCTCCATTAGTTATTAGGATGAAGTTAACAAGTAATTTTTTTTTTAGTTTACCATTTAACATTTATTCAGAAGATTACTACATAGACAAGCCGAAGGACGGTTCATGTATCACAGTGTCAAATAAAAGGATTTCTCTACAAACTAAAGGCCGTAGACATGTGGATGAAAAATATCTGACTCTCTTACCAACCAGAATCTGAAACCTTTATCTATTATTGTCATAGGATCTAATCTCATTTCAGTTAGAAAAATCAAAAGCTATAAGCAAAGTTTTGAAAGTATTTGTCGTCTTATAATTACAATAGGCACATCATGTAGAGAAAAACAATTATAACATATGGAGAAATTTTTTTTAATAAAAGTTAATGGGGGAATGCTGTAAGCGTTCTTATTCAATCCAATCAAATTCCCTAAGGTAGAAAAACCCTATATCTATTTTTTTCTCAGTAAACCTCTTTAGAAGTTACTTTAAATGCGGAGGTGTAGGATAAAAAGTCAATAATAACTTTATAGGCATTCAGTCATTATTAACTTCAACAGTATCATTCTAGGTTAAACTAAACTGCTGTAAAGTAAATCTTGAATGGGGCTTAGCTAACTAGGCAAAGTCAATGGATGGTGAAAGTAGGACAAAAACAGAGTTAGGTTACGGTACTGTATGATGAAACCGGGTGGTACGTTAGGCTAAGAAGCTAACGGAAGGTGAAAGTGATATTATGACATTGTCAATACTAAAATATTCCATCAGTATTAGGTCGTTTTTCTTTCCCTAAATAAAAGTTTCAGTCATTCTGGTTTTACATAAATATTCAAAATTGTATTCATTCTTTACTAGGTGAATAAATCTTGCAAAGTTAACCTATACAAATGTTTATACCATACTCCTTAAATAAATCCATACGAAAAACAAACCAAATCACACATAATATCAAACTGTGGTTTACATTATATAATATATATTAAATCATTCAAATCAATAACAATATATATATATAATTTTTTTTCTTAAGTGGCTTTCCAAAAGCCATAATATTTCTAATATTTTACGCTCATAGAATGTGTTTTATGGAAACAGTGGACATAGGAAAAATTGGAAGCAGCAGCAAGCAATTTTAAATACCTTGCTCCAGAAATGTTCACAAATTAGTCCTATACTCACCAAGCACTGATAATATTTACGGGTCAAAACCCTTACCTTCAAGCGCTGGATGATGTATAGAGGTCAGACTCCCATGGTGAAAAATAGCTCTTAACGCTGTGTGAAGTTTTTTTTCTTAAGACCCCCCCGAATATTAATCAAAGGGCATGTTGACAAAAGATGAGGTATTCGATAGGGTTTTTGACTCGTACATCATCATATAAAGTCAACACAGACACATAATTCTATGTTTTATTTTATATATATATATATATATATATATATATATATATCTTCCTTACATCGTTTCAACAAAAGCTCCCATTATATATAAATAGGACGGGGGCCACTGTGTTGCAGTATTCATTAATACATTTGACAACAGCCTCGTTCAAATGGATAATACAATGTGTCATTTTGGGATACTATACATGAATTCCATGACTGGAAAGCACCTGGGGCCTCTTACTCCCTAAGTTTGTAAAACATTAACATGTGGGTCATTTTGTGCTCTAAGCTTTTTATATTGGGATTTTTAAGGAACGTTTATTTTTCCTCACTTGTATCCCGTAAATTTTTGGACCAGTTAGTGGATTCTTGTATCTGGAATTCTTAAAGAAACATTTTTTTCCTTTGGAATCTTCATGGCTGAAAACTTTAAGGAATCCAAACATCAATTTTTTTTTTTTTTTTTTAGCATCTAGAAATTACAAGCAAGAGTTTGGAAGAAGAAAAAATTGTGATCTTTACACATGACCCAAATTTGAATCTTTTAAACTTGCATTCAAAAAGTGACTTGTATGTTCAATATATGTACCCTGCATGTTTCAAGAGCATAAGTAATGCCTTTGTGCCATAGAAACACAGACATTGATTTCATCTTAACACTTATGAATCTATACAGTATTTAATTCTTTTTTTTTTCATAAGATAATCCTATCCTCTCTATATAGTTTTCCTTGTCCTTTATAATCCTTTTTGAAAGGCAATGATCTATGATGCTTTAAATAACCCAAATTCCAGCCAGAGAGGGAGTCCTTTTGAGATGTGTGACATTGAGAGAGAGTTTCTTTGCACACCCACTGTGGTCCTAGAAACACCAGAGGCAATATAATAAGATACATATACTTTTGCTTAATATGGTACATGGCTGAGAAAAGGATCTGGAATATGAGAGGTAAGAGAATATAATAATCTCTAATATCATTAGGACACAATGGATTTAAAAGTTAAGTGTAATTTTCTTTGAATAAACGCTGATGCCTATGAACAGTTAAAAAGTGCAACCAGGCTAAAATGTGCGATCAAATGGGTAAATGCTATTAATATTTTCCAGTAACACTTTGAATTAAATTTCAACATTCTTCATTCACCATATATGTACTGTTTACAGAGTTATTTCAGACGTACAGACTTACAACATTCGATTCAAACCTCTTTATTTACACTTTCTATTTTCGCTTGCATTCTAGGGTTGATATAAACACTCCCTATTTACAATATATAAATAATCTCACAGGAACATTTTAACATTCACAAGTTATATTTACATATCCTATCATGTTTTATGTACACTTCATATGAAAACATCAGTCTTACATTTTTCATAGTCTATATATTTATGTTTTCCATATTCAGCAAGCTCCATTTGCATTCATTTTCACACTTTATACAACCTCCCATTATTACACTTGAGGTTTAGGATGGAAAACGTGGAATAATGACAGCCACATTCACCCGAGCAAGCTTTAAGTCAACTTTGTAAACAAAGTAGTAAATTCCGTTGTAAATAACAGTATTATTTACATGGAGGATCCGATTTATTTCCTTCATAAGAGAATATTTACCATCATTTCACACACGGTAAGGTCCTTCAGATGAAGTAAACAATAGATTAGAATAATATCAACAAAGAGGACATCCGTGGTGAAGTGGTGTATAAACTGCCCGGGGCTGAGCTCATACGTTCGAACCATGGGTGTGGCAGTTTGTCCACAGTCAACCCAGCTGTTCATCTTCCTTTAGATACTGGTCGTTAAATGGGTACCTGATTATATATATATTATTCATATATTCAGTTGCCCGCGCCATCTTAGCAAAAATAAGAAAATAAAACTATTGGCAACAATTATTGATGGAAAACTCAAATTCATTTACGAGCGTAAATTACTAATGCATTATAAAGGTATGGAAGGGAAGATCATGTCTCTAAGAAAAACAGACACACACACCAACACAGACACACCGTGTAAAACTCCCTCCCCGTACAGTACAAATAGGTGATGACACACGCACACCACAGACACACACACACACTTTGAAAGACATCCAAAATATGCAAAACAGAATTGGAAATCACTGACATGTAATGATATACTGTTTTTCACGTTGATGTTCATCAATACATATGTACAGTTATGATCACCACTACATATGATTCAGTGATGATCCATGCTACATTTTACTTATACACTGAAATGACACTACATTGATATTGTGAACAATTTGATGAACTTCAGGAGTTAACCTTCCCCTGATCACTTAGGTCTAGTAATTATGGCTAATACTAATCAGTGTAACCATTATATGGTTTATCAACGTACGGTTGGTTAGGAACAAAGAGAGATTGCAGGGGGGATGATTACGAACTAGTGGTTGGAGATGTGGTGACCACAGTGAGTGAAGAGTGGTGGTAATTGGTGGGGAATTGTGGTTTCAGGGATTGAAGGTGGGTACTGCAGTAGTAATGATGGAATTGGATGGGTTTTTTTTTCTTTTAAGAGGGATTAGAAAATGGGATGTGGCGGTGGGATTGGTGAGGTGATGGTGAGAAGCAAATGGCACAACACAACAGGGTTACTCACAGGTAGGAAATAATCTATACCATAGTCACATGAGGTAGAAAACACTAGACAAAGTCGACTGACCTTAGTATAATGTTATATTAATATACAGGAAATAACAGAGAGAAGTCATATAACAGTTTCCTTTCATAACTACATACAGACTGACACAAAAGCTGGAAGAAGAAGAAGAAGAAGAAGAAGAAGAAGAAGAAGAAGAAGAGGAAGAAGAGGAAGAGGAAGAAGCAGAAGAGGAAGGAGAATAAGAGAAGAAGAAGAAGAAGAAGAAAAAAAAAAAGAAGAGGAAGAAGAAGAAGAAGAAGAAGAAGAAGAGGAAGAAGAGGAAGAGGAAGAAGCAGAAGAGGAAGAAGAAGAAGAGAAGAAGAAGAAGAAGAAGAAGAAGAAAAAAGAAGAGGAAGAAGAAGAAGAAGAAGAAGAAGAAGAAGAAGAAGGAAGAGAGAGAATTCTTCTTTAGGAGCTTCACCAGTCTTTCCTTAACTTAAAGATTCATATCACTCAGACACCATACAGAACTTACCCTGAGTGCCTCTGCTTTTAAAAAGCAGATATAATACATACATATATATATATATATATATATATACTTGTAATTCATAATTATACAGCGAAGGTGAGAATATACACACTTATCTAATACATTCACCAAGTCATCCGTGTAAATGTCATGGATTAACACAGTTTCAAAACATGTAAACATTTGTCCAATAATAACATCACATTCTTCACAGACCCGAAAACACCCAGCCATTAGGGCCCCTTAGAGTGATGCACTCTTAAGGTTGTAAACCTACTAGTATTGTTAATAATAACCAACAGAAGTTACAATGAAGGAAAGCTTTATAATGCCCATAAAATGATACGGCTCCCTCCCCCAGTTTCATTTGGAGTCGCATCATGTCTCTCACTTCATTGAAACTCCAGTTTCACCTTATTTGATAGTTCTTAAAACACACACACACACACACACACACACACACACACACACACACACACACACACACACACACACACAACACACACACACACATAAAGAGATTTATATACTGGAAGATTAGTTTATATGACACCAAGAGATGTGGCTTTACTTACGTACTGGTTATAAACACCTGTCATAAAGCATTATGGTCATACAAACTTTATACAACATCTACGACACCAAAATACATCTGATTGACCTCTACAGAATAGGATTCCTTCTTGTATTCACCAGCGTAATGTTGATCCGTGTGACACTCACAGCTCAAAGCAATAAAATACCAAAAACAAAAAACGCGACGATGGAGAAGGATGAAGAGAGAGGGGTATGTGTGTGTGGTGGGTCTTGCCATCTTTAAACAAACTGTCCCATTAGTTTTTTTAAGCCCACTTCCTAAAGACATCGAATGACTGATGAATTTCCTAAAAAAAAAAGAAAAAACAAATCACATTATATTTTTTTCATTTTCTCTCAGGTAGAAACTATTCGTTTATATTAACAAAGTGGAGAATACAATCATCTAATGTTAAATTACATTATACATCATACTGAGACGTTTCAAGGCAGTGGTCACATTACAAGGAATGAATAAATATAATTATTATCATCAGGAATATATATATATATATATATATATATATATATATATATATATATATATATATATATATATATATATATATATAGGTCGGCAGAGTTCACAACCAGGAACTTAAAACCAAGACAGGTGATATCTCGCTAACACCACCACACTCCTGTAGGAGGAAGGTGACGTGAGCTAGACGAAGGTGTCCTTGGTTGTGGCTCTGGATTTACTACTGGTGGATGAGGCTAGACTCGTCTGGCGTGTGACCTGTGAGGAGGAAGACGCGGTAGACATGTAGCTACACTGGTTGCTGACGACGCTTTTTGAGTAGAGCGTCTTGTAGACCATGGAACAATTGGTGCCGTAGTTGAGGCGTAGGTTATGGCTGACGGTGGGGTTGTTGAAGGAGGTGTTGCTGTACGTGTGCTGGCGTTGGATGCGGCTTCGTTTGCCCCAGAAGACGCGAAGGAACGCCGAGCGGAACTTGGTCGAAGTCATGTTGTAGAGGATGGGGTTGATGGACGAGTTGATGTAGTACATGACGCGGCAGAAGTAGAGGAGGTTGTAGTAGACGTCGATGCCCAGGGAGTTGATCGTCTCGTTCGAGACGGCCATGATCCACAGGAAGAAGACCCGTAGAGGCATAAGACACAGGAAGAAGAAGAGGACGACTGTGGCTAACATGATGACGACCTGTCGCCTCGCCCTCATCTGTGGGTTCTCCTTCTTGTGTGTCAACTCGTAGGTGTCGACGAGCAGCTGACGCGCGATGACGGTGTAGACCCCCACCAGGAGCAGCAAGGGCGTGAAGAAGAACAGGATGTACGAGATGACGAAGAAGGACTTGGTCCAGTTGCTGGTCAGGGGCGTAAAGCAACTGGGCTTGTAAGATCCGTCATGGAAGCGTACCCTTTGGTGCTGGACAATGCGCAACACAGGCCTGGAAACACAGACGGTCAGTCAGTGACATTATGGTGGAAGTTAAGACTGGTAACGTCAGGTATACGAGGGCAAACATTGGGCTGGGCTTATACAAACTCTTTGACCCCTTAAGTGGAAATGGAAATTTGGTAATAGGACCGAAATAGGAGTTGGGGGGGGGGGATAATAAAACAGTGAAAATGATGATTAAAGGAAATCCATACAATATCTATTCTGAGAATTATAAAGAAATGAATTACTCGAGGAAAACCAGAGAAGTTCAACAAAGCTAAATGATCCTGAAGATGGAAAAATCTACCGATCGTTTGTGTGATGCAAACCTCCTGCTAAACTGGTGACCAATCTTCACTGTATGAATTAGCAGTATCAGCAAATACGATTATCCTCAGCTTCGAGTAATATGTGCGTTGGTGTCTTGTTTGTGGCCATTCGAAGCGATTCAGTAGCCTATTGCTTTAAGGTAAGCGATTCAGTAGCCTATTGCTTTAAGGTAAGCGATTCAAGTAGCCTATTGCTTTAAGGTAAGCGATTCAGTAGCCTATTGCTTTCAGGTTTACGGTTGGAACGAGAGTGGATATATATATGTTGCTCATGTTTACCTTCTGAATCTTTATTTACAAGTTGGATCGGAAAAAATGCGAGACATGAGAGTTTCATTTTGACTGTGAGGAAAACCTGAAATTCATCAGGGGGGAGAAATTAGTTACATTTTCTTTAATTTCTAGTGTGGACGTTAATTTAATATTGACAAAGCGTTACTACCGAGAGAGAACATCATATCGCAAATCCTCGTCAAAAGAATGAGACATGAGACGGAACTGAGCAGCAAATGCGGGGGAAGATCGACTTTATGAACACGACAGAACGAGGAACCCAGACAGTGCTATGTGGTTGATTACATTATGACCTTATAACGCAAGTAGAATATTGTTGTTGTTTTTCTTTTTTTTCCCCCCCACACGGGCACTGCACCTCGGTGAATTACCTTATTCCATTAAAATCCTTTGACGTGGTATGACTCCACTCCAGACGAGAGCAATGACAAGAGAATGTTAACACGAGTCAATTTCACTAATGCAATCCACGTAGAGCAGTTTCAACGCACAAACCTTACACGCACTCAGGGAATCTGATAATCTAAGTGCTTTTAGATCCTGTATGGAGGGAGGCAGAAGCGTTTCAAACCCTACTGAAAGAAAAAAAATGTATAATCTTGCCCGAAAAATCTGGCTTTGTGCTCTCCTGTGTTGAAATATCTTCACGGATGCGCCAAAGGATATGTGATGCGTGGGAATGCCACGGTTTTAAAAGATGAAGCGAGACTTTTATTCCAATGTATACGACGACACAACCCTTTAGTACGACGATACGACCGACCCTTGAGCACGACGATACGACCCTGGAGCACGACGACACGACCCTAGAACACAACACGACGACCCTTGAGCACGACGGTGCGACTTGGGTATAATGACCAGCTCATCATACCTGAGTCGTACCCGTCGTGCTCATCGGTGGTAGAGTCGTGTTCAAGAGTCGTTCCCGTCGTCCTCAAAGGCCGTAAAAAAAATCTTTGTTTTAAGGGATTTAAGGTCAAGAAGGGGAGGTCGTCTTGGACTTGTGTGTGTGTGTGTGTGTGTGTGTGTGTGTGTGTGTGTGTGTGTGTGTGTGTGTGTGTGTGTGTGGCGTGGCACCATGGGAACGACAAAGAGGCTGGCAGCCTAGATGGAGTGGCAAGAGTCGTGTAACACGCTCGCAAAACCCATACCCTCCGGGGCTCACAAAGCCTTAGCTAAGGATCCACGACCCTCGTCTTAAATGTGGGTACTTCTTCCCGACTTGTCCAACACTGAGACGTGGTTGTGTCCTTCGTCATGAAATCATCGACCTTTGGAAGGAGAGGAGTTGGTCTTTGACCCCACACACAGCTTCGAGACATATTGGTTAAGAACCGACCACGCTGGTCCGGGACATATTGGTTAAGAACCGACCACGATGGTCCAGGACATATTGGTTGAGGACCGACCACGATGGTCCGGGACATACTGGATAAGAACCGACCACGCTGGTCTGGGACATACTGGATAAGAACCGACCACACAGCTTCGTGGACATATTGACTGAGAATCAAGTACTGCACATGGCCTACCTGCCCTTTTGGATGCGAATCACTATGATCCCATATCACATTTTTACTTTCTCATTACGAAACTGAATCTCAAAAAAAAAAAAGATAATCTCTTTTGCATAACCCGCTATGAACCTGCTCTCAACCTTGTCTCAAAGGACAACGTTAACATGAAGCCGTATTTACGACACTGTTGATCAATCATACGTAACATATTGATCACACTTCATCACGGGTGTTAAAAAAAGAAAAACAAGCTAGACTGATTAACTGAAGCCCACGTCCGTATGGCGTTTCAGACAAGGTCAAATTTCAGCCTACGTGACACACACACACACACACACACACACACACACACACAAGTAGAAAGTGAAGTCATTTCACTGTGTTTGCGTACCATATTACAACTGAAGTTTACTTAGTAGACAAAACAGTCCTTTTTTTTTTTCCACCACATTAACATTATTAAACATGCCGAGCCTTCAAGGATTACATTAAATGACAATTTGTCGGAATATTGTATAGCAAAAGGGAACTGGATATTTACAAAATGTCATATGAAAAAAATATGGTTTAAATTCTGCAGTTGAAGTGTCTGCATTGCTAATATCTCGCACATGCCTGACATTAGTTTAACTTAATAAATAGCTCGTCACAAACCTAGCAAATACTATACTTATTCATTCTAGATCATCAAATATCTATCAAAGTATACATATATATATACAGTGAAGGTCATGACCTGACCTGATGCCATGTAATCTCCTCAGGTCACACACGATCACCACAAACATATATACAGGTCTTGTGACCTTTCCCCAGCCAGGATAGCTTCAGGTCACCACCTCCTCCTCCTCCTTCTCCTCCTCCTCCTCCTCCTCCTCCTCCTCATCCTCCTCATCCTCCTCCTCCCTTTCTCCTCCTCCTCCTCCTCCTTGGGCAGCGTTACACACACACACACACACACACACACACAGCCATGACCCCTCATACCATCTCACGACCCCTGGACCTCCCTCCCTCTCTTCCTCCCCACCATACGTACCCAGCAGAGACGAAGGCAACTACCCAGATGACAACTATGGCTGTGATAACCTTGGCTCTGGTGCAGCGGTAGCCGGCCTGCAGGGGTTGACAGATGACGAGGTATCGCTCCAGCGATATCACCACCAGCGAGAGGGCGGAGGCGTGAACCACGCTGGTCTCCACGTACGGGACGATCTTACCTGTGTCATCGGACATACCATTATGACAGAGGAAAATAACCTACAGACACACAAACACACTTAGATAAACCACACTTAAAAGCTGAATAAAACCTTACATAAACCCCACATACAACCTGAATAAAACCTTACATAAACCACACATAAAACCTGAATAAAACCTTAGATAAATCACACTTAAAACCTGAATAAAACCTTAGATAAACCACACTTAAAACCTAAATAAAACCTTAGATAAATTTCACTGAAAAGCTGAATAAAACCTTAGATAAACCACACTTAAAACCTGAATAAAACCTTAGATAAACCATACTTAAAAGCTGAATAAAACCTTAGATAAACCACACTTAAAACCTGAATAAAAACCTTAAATAAAGCACACTTAAAACCTGAATAAAACCTTAGATAAACCACACTTAAAACCTAAATAAAACCTTAGATAAACCACACTTAAAACCTGAATAAAACTTTAGATAAACCACACTTAAAACCTGAATAAAACCTTAGATAAACCACACTTAAAACATGAAGCCTTTGAGAGCACATCATCAGGGGCAAAAATCAAGATTTTTATCTAAGATTTAGGATAGTGTTTTATAAGTTTTAATTAAACATTTTGTATGGATGAAAAAGTATTTTGAAACTTTTGAGAAAGTAGTCTATACTCTATTCAGGAGTATTTTGTCTTTGGTTTAAGAGAGCGAGATGTGTAAGCTCTGAGGAAAGTATTTTTGTATACTTTGAAAGTTTTTTTTATATAAGGATTTGGAGAGTGTTTGGGTAGGTACAAGAAACTACTTTTGCTAGAGACATTCTCTTCCATATATTGAAATATTCAGCAAAGTATGGGAGATAATTTTTGCAAAGTTTGGGGAAGGTATTTTGTAAATATTTGAGAGAAAAAAAACTCTTAAAGGTTTCAGACAACAGTACATTGCATGGATTTTGGGAATGATTCATAATAAAAAAATGTACACTGCAGGCATCGCTGGATCACCCCGTCCATTTAGAAGAACATTTAGCTGTAGAGATAAAAAGGTCTTTGTAAATCTGGGTATTTTGCCTGCAGACAACCTGTAAACAAAAGAGAGAATATTCCTTTGAAATCTATTTCATTCTTTGGTTATTTTCTTTAGGGGTTTGGTTTAGTGTGATTTTGAAAACCAAGCCAAAAAAACTTGTCTATTAGATACACACATCTTACGAATCAGTCTAATTCTATTCTATTCCCGAAAAATGAATAATAATCCAAGGAAAACATGCCATAATGATAATAATAATGATAATAATAATAATAATAATAATAAATAATAATAATAATAATAATAATAATAATAATAATAAGAGAAACATAATGGCTGGTGTTAACAGGTCACATACATACATACATACATTCCTAAGAGTCCGCGGGGAAAATGAAACACTATAAGTTCCCAAGTGCACTTTCGTGTAATAATCACATCATCAGGGGAGACACAAGAGAGAAATATAACAGTCAGTTGATATACATCGAAGAGACGAAGCTTGGACGCCATTTGGTAAACATACATACATACATACATACATACATGCATACATACATACATATATACATACATACATATATACATACATGCATGCATGCATGCATACATACATACATACGTATGAATATGAGAGTCCAGGATGGTAACAGCAGAGCTAATGAGTGATTGAGATCGAACGCTGTATGGACCTAATCATGCTAATTACCTGTTCTGATAAACAGCACCTCCCTAATTAGTCTACTTTGATTTTATACCAGTCAATGTCACGAGTATCTAACTACTTCGTAATTTTCACAAGCAGTGGGGGGGGGGGACTCCCTTGTTACACTAAGTTTCCAATGAACTGAAACGAATTTCCTTACTTGAATCGTGCAATGGTGACGCGAAAACAAGAATCATTACATATGCAGAAAAGAATGCCTGATAAATGACCAAGGGGGGTCATTAAGGTCGTTCACGTCTTGTTTTTAATCACCAGTTGAAACAAAACAAAAAAACTACCCTTACATTTTCGTGTTAGACAATATGAGACAACGGACGAAGGAATACTGAAAAAAAACCCTACAACGCCCCTCACTTTTCTCTATAATTCTCAATGTGAACAAAACCAATTATACAATACGGACTATACTGTTTTCAAAACAGGTATAATGTATCTTATTCATCCTCTGTTTTCGGTTGTAATTACCATACGGGGCAGCTATCAACACTGTTAAGAAATGCGTCTCACATCCACGCTTACCAACGCTATCGAAACAGCGCGGGTGCCAGGACTCCACCCTGCTCACCTATATAGATAATTTATTTGCGAGGTGTACGTTCGACTGCGCGTGTGAGGGAAAATTATACGTGAAATCGACGCGTCAATAAATTCATGGATTTGGCAGCGTGAAAAGTTGACCCTTCACATAACTTTTCGCTTTTTTTCAAGCATGTCTCTTATATTCATCAATACCAACGAGAGCTTATCACAGTTTATGTAAATATTGTACAAATTTCTCTCTAAGTCAGACAACAAAAGGAACTTAAATCATGATACACGCAAGATGATTATCCAAGAATTTTTCCAATTAAAGTTTTCACTGGGGAAAAAAAATGCACTTTCATGTTACACACATAACTACACAGCCACTATCGTCGCAAAGAAAGCAACAGAAAATTTATGTACGCAAAAAACCATCCTTTCATCTTTTTACATAAACAGAGAAACGAAATTCTCGTTCACTAAGTATTCTTTCCACCTTTTCACATGACTATAAAAACGAAATTCTCGTCTACCGTGTGACCTTTCCACCTTTTCACATAAAAGATAAACACAAAACACAACGATTAATACACAAGTCGGTTTTCATATCTCTATCCTCCGTTTGTAGCTAACATGTCTGGAGAAAATCTTTCCCGACACGTAGCAACATAAAACTCAGTACCAGAGATGGGGGTTCGAATTATAAGATTAGGGCAGGTCAGAACAGCTCAGAATCTCTTTTGTGTGCGAGGAAATGCATCGAAGTGTTTACTACGGAGCGCCTCCTACTGGCAAAACTGTTCTGAATGCTTTACACACGACGCCGAAACCGAATTACAATTACCTCACAAAGGATTCGGGTGGGAGGGGAGTGTAGGATTTGTCGGAGGGAATTCCTTGCGCCACTTTTACGAGAGGAGATTAAATCACAATGCAGTTTTAGGAACATAAAAGTGAAGGTAATCTGGACCTTCCCCTGGCGAGCGAAGTCGGCCGGCTCCATTCTTGGCTCTATTACGGCCGGTTATTTCAACTCTTTTTATATTTTCTTTTTTTTTTTCGGAGGCTCTGAGGTTTTCTCCTCCTAATTCACCGTTGAGTGGGATCACGATTCGGTGTTGGAGCGTGCTTGAGAGAGAGAGAGAGAGAGAGAGAGAGAGAGAGAGAGAGAGAGAGAGAGAGAGAGAGAGAGAGAGAGAGAGAGAGAGAGAGAATCATGAAGGTGTGTTTAGGACTACTGATACACACACACACACACACACACACACACACACACACACACACACACAGACATGACCTAGATGTTCTTCACTGAGGAGCAACTCATCATTTAAACTGTTTCCAGGAACGTTTGTAATTTGCCTCAACTCTCACACTTTATATTTTTCGACAAGCACTTGAAAACTCTCTGGCTTTCGCTGTGCCAGATCTCATATACAGTGACCTTAACACTGAACAGTGACCTTGACACTGATATGACCCATATTTTCCCTTTTCCTCCCTCAAGGATTTTGGAAAATAGTTCGGCATAGCCTTTGACATCACCAGAGTAACAACAGAATGGGTGTGGTGCAAATATATTACAGCCTAACCATTCTTCATCTGATTTCTTTTTTCCACCCACTTCTATCTCTTATGGCATAGCGTCCATTCCAATTGTTCCTATCAACATTGGTGTCTCCTGAGGTACTATCCCATTCCTTCCATATACAGATGACTCCTCATTACATATCTGATCTCATTTTCCTACCGTTCTTCTACTCAAATACCCGTTCTTTTTCTCGCACTGAACCCATTTTCTCTCATAATTCAGACCTGTGGAGCGGTTAAGATAATGGAGAGGCAGTTACATGGTTAAATACAACAGTTCAGATAAAATAATAAATGCCTTTATTCACCTCAGAATATTACCCGTTTTCTCTCGACAATTTCAAAACATTACAAAGCAACCCTGCAGCAAATTTAATATAGTGGGCATTTCAGTCTCCTCTACTCTGTTCTAAACTTTTTAATACTGGATGTCATAAAATCTATTTGCTTTCCAAAAGTTATGTGTGTGATGTATAGGTACCCCAATCATTCTTGTTTTCTCTGAGCAATTATTTTACACCTAAAAGTGTCTCAATCGCTCGTACACGCAGTTGAAGTAGTTTTTCTTCCACTTCTCATTTAGCGAAGGTAATGTCAAAAGCCTTTCAGCTTAATAACATCCCCCATATATCACCTTTCGTCAACTATCCCAGTCCATCATCCACTAACATGTTGCTACTCTTTCTCTGTTCTACAAGTACTTTTTTTTTCTTTTCGTCCAACGTCATCATGAGGCGTGCGTGCGTGTCTTAGCTTCTAAAACCTGGACTAGTGGTACGCCGTCTGGCTCTTTGCTTCCAGTGGTTTATGTGTGGTGAGCAGTCATTATGAGGACTGACCGTTATGATAAGTCCTTTTCCAGTCTACTTCTTCTTTTCCCCATCTCTCTCTCTCTCTCTCTCTCTCTCTCTCTCTCTCTCTCTCTCTCTCTCTCTCTCCAAAATCCATAAGTAGCTAAACACATATGATACCTATCTTATGTTCGAGATAAATAATAATAATAATAATAATGATAATAATGATAATAATAATAATAATAATAATAATAATTCTCCCTGGGGATAGGGGAGAAAGAATACTTCCCACGTATTCCCTGCGTGTCGTAGAAGGCGACTAAAAGGGGAGGGAGCGGGGGGCTGGAAATCCTCCCCTCTCAATTTTTTTTTTAATTTTCCAAAAGAAGGAACAGAGAAGGGGGCCAGGTGAGGATATTCCCTCAGTGACCCAGTTCTCTGTTCTTAACGCTACCTCGCTAACGCGGGAAATGGCGAATAATTTGAAAAAAAAAAAAAAAAAAAAAAAATAATAATAATAATAATAATAATAATAATGATAATGATGATAATAATAACAATAAGCAAATTTAATAAGAAAAAATAATCTGCTCTAAACTAGCAATTAATTCTACACACATCCTCTTACCCTTACCACAGTGCCAATCCTGACGAGAGAGAAGCATTTAGTCTTCCAAAAGCAATATTAACCTTGATCGTGAACGATAGGCAACAGTGAAAATAAAAAAAAAGATACCCTTGACGTCACTGTTGTTTCCTGTTTCTCGTCTGTTTCAATTAAAATGACTGACATTCAATTCCGCAACAACTTCTGTATTCGTCTATGTCCTTCTATACTCCTATGGGGATACAATAGCTTGGCAGTGAAATTTTTCACATCAGTGCAATGCCTTAGCTATAATATCTATCTCTGTAAATCATTAAAAAAGAAAATAATAGTAAAATGTAGTTAGATTTCTCTCTTATGGTGACTTAGAGGAATGCTCAGCAAGAGGGAAAACCTTTAGTGTTGGATATATGAATATATACTTTATACAAACTGGATTTATTGACTCAATTTACTAAAGGGATTTATATGTAATGTTTACAAGATTATTTAAGGGATATATCCCCTAAATTTACGAACTGAATGAATTGATTCAATCAAAGAACTGTTGGCATCAATTAAATACTAAGAGTGTCTTGTGTGCCATTGAAAATGGCTTGAAATACAGTCGAAAGGTTGGAAATTTTGTATTTTTTCCAGTGAATATATATATATATATATATATATATATATATATATATATATATATATATATATATATATATATATATACATATATATATATATATATATATATATATATATATATATATATATATATATATATATATATATATATATAATCTTCGTTGTATATCTCCCCTGATGATGTGATCATTGCATGAAAGTGCACTTGGGAACTTATCGCGTTTCATTTCCCCGTGGACTCATAGGAAAGAATATATATATATATATATATATATATAAGATCTCGCCATCCAGGTGGAAATCAAATTTTATGGATAAACTTCAATAAAATGCGGAAAAACTTCTGAAAGTCGGGATGGGAGAGGAAAAAAATTTTCTCACAAAATATGGGTCATAAAATCTCGTCAGTTCACATGACTTATCCCTCTCTGTCCTCCTGGAGTCGAACAATAGAAAACTGAATTTTTTTTTTTCCAATATACGAATTATGCTTTTGTGTGCTAACATCAAACGCTTTCCCGGGGCCCAACTATGCCAAAATTATTAAATGATTTTTTTTTTCTACTCTCGTATTCGGTGCTATCAGGAAAAAATGGGAGATAATTTACATGACAGATTTTGATTAGAGAATATATTGTTTCAATAGTTTTTATTCTTTTTTTTCCCTTAGAGGACAGATATGTATTTGTTATAGTGCATTTTTCACGAATACAATGATTATTCATATACATATATATATATCGTACAAACTTCCAACAGCCAGGATCGAACCCGGGACCCATGTGCAACAGGCGGGGGCGCTACCGCTAGGCTATGATAGCCCCAAACAGGGAAATGACGATTCGAAGACTATGTACTAGAATACCCTTCGTCTCACGTTGGTGAGCAACGGGGTCTACACCGGTCATTTCCCAACAGGCAGACATAGCCAGCAGACAGCATTTTACCGAACCTAACTGTACAACGCGGAGGTATATGAATACGAACAAAGTACATATGAACGCGCACCTTCATAGAACATACAAACCTCCAACAGCCAGGATCGAACCCGGGACCCCTGCGCAACAGGCGGGAGCGCTACCGCTAAGCTATGATCGCCCCTAAAATATTTTTCGTATATATATATGATTAACAAAGAGAATCTCACAAACAGGGATGATTCTAAAAAAATCATCATACACAGACGATGACGATGGAAACTCATGAATCAGAAGATAATGAAAAGAGAATCTAATAAGATAATAGAATCACACATACTTGGAAATGATAAAAGAGGATCAACGCAATCGAGATATTCGAAAAAAAAAATAATAATCACACAATGAAATGAGATCAAAAGGGAATCGCAGTCATTCGAGGTAGATATAAAAAAAAAAGATAATCAGATAAAAAAAATAATGCAATCGACAGAGTATATTAAAGTTTATTCTCATGTCACAGGACTCGTGCCAAATGAGGCCTGATCCTTGCATGTCATTTTTATAGACGGGTTAAACACTGACAGCGCATGACAGATGTCACGTTCCTCTGGGCCTGTAACACACTTCAACTAGCTTTATGTACGCTGGAACCTACCAAACACAATAAGAAGGCCGGAGTAAACGTAAATTTCCTAAGCAAAATGTAAAGACCAAATTCGAAATATTTGCGTAAAAGTAAATCAGCTGGAGTAATATACTCACGCTGAGTAATGAGGTATCGGTGCTCATTCATCTGTCAGCATTAATGATCGAAGACTCAGCGTCTCTACGTAGTACTTATAGTGATAAAGTATAAGATTACGCCAGTTCCCCCTAAGCTCGTTTTCTCGTTGCCCCACGTCGAGTGGAGCAACAGAAATCGGGAATATTGCTAATCATTTTTCTATTTATCCTTCACTCAGGGCTGTACAGATTACGATTTCAATACTTTTTTCTTTTTTCTTTCTCTGGACTCTGTTCCCCTTCTCCTGTTACCTACTTCCTTAATACTATTTACATGTTTAGGAGCATCGAAATTGTGGCCCACAAGGGTGAATCTCTTTCAGGAGAAGGGGACGACAGCACGACACTGGAGCACGACAACGGTACGACCCTGGAGCACGACGACGACGGTACGACCCTAGAGCACGATAACGGTACGACCCTGGAGCACGACGACGACGGTACGACCCTGGAGCACGACGACGGTACGACCCTGGAGCACGACGACGGTACGACCATGGAGCACGACGACGGTACGACCCTGGAGCACGACGACGACGGTACGACCCTGGAGCACGACGACGGTACGACCCTGGAGCACGACAACGGTACGACCCTGGAGCACGACGACGGTACGACCCTAGAGCACGACAAGGGTACGACCCTGGAGCACGACAAGGGTACGACCCTGGAGCACGACGACGGTACGACCCTGGAACAGGACCTTGAAGCTGAACGTCATCACCCTTAAGACATGGGCGGTACGACCCTTGAATTACGATGTCTAAAAAAAGACGCTGCGTTTAATGGCCTTCGAGAGACTCGAACCCTGCCCTCCGCGAGGAGTGTGTACCCTCACCGGACAAAAACATTCCAAAAGAAGTCACCCCACAAACTCTGAAATGATTTCCCCCCAATCACGTCTGAAAGACGAAACGACCTGAGTCTCGTTGACCCGGAAATACCCCAGTTAACAACCTTCATTTACGGAATCACTGGTGTATCGCAACGCAATCACACGACCACATTTTGTCCACCATTGAAACACACCGTTCGTGACCCGATATCGAGAATAATTGGTTTTGTTACGACCCGATACCGATTATATTCCCCTCCCCCACACCCACCTTTAACTCATACCAAATGAGAGATAGAATCTTATGGTTCTTATTAGCAGATGCTCGCTTGACTCTCCTCCATCCTGGGGTATGACTGATAATAAAAGCTGTTCAAGATAAGGACTAGCCACATAAGATCTGAGGTCGACCCCTGAGTCGACCTGGTATTGACCTAAGAAAGTCATTGACACCAGTCTAACAATGCTATAAATACTGTATTAAAGATCCTTATTAGGTTCGAGGCAAATATGGATAAAACACTTACCATTATACGTAACAACTTACTGATAAATAGTGACGCCTTTTTTTTATGTTTACATAATTACATGGTTCGATTTCAAGTCTGACTTTAAAAATCGATGTAATTGACATTGATTACATCTTGCATCGTGAAGGCTTCCAGCTTTATGTACGATCATGAATGTAATTCCAGTCTGTGTATCATAGGGATGTCCCCTCGCCACTTACCTCTACAACGCTACTCAGACTTCTACGTAACAACGGCATAATCTACATACAATAATAGGTTTACGATCTGGATCAGCTACCTTCAACGTGTGCCGCTGTGTGCCTCGCTGTACGTAAACCTCACACACAAACAAAAAAGAAAAAAATATTCATCCCCTTATCTTTGGATGACTTCATTTTCTTCACACACACACACACACACAAACACAAAAAAAAAAAAAAAAAAAAAAAATAATATTCATCCCCTAATCTTTGGATGACTTCATTTTCTTCACTTGACCCTCAAAAAATCTAGAAAAAAATACTGAAATCGTCATTCCACACAGTTCCATATGACTAGGCCACCTTGTGTTGTGGAAACATTTAGAAAATCACCCTAGAAAGATGAACAGCCAATCTAGATATGTTAGAACGATAAAATCCAACCTAGAAACATGAGAATATCATCTAGAAACCTTAAAATCCAATCTACAAGCCTTAAAACTTGAACCAAATACCTTAAACCCAATCTAGAACCATTCTACGTAATCTAGAAACCTTATCATTAATCTAGAGCATTATAAACCTTATCTAAGATACCTTATCAGCTAGCCATGACACTGAAACAAAAAAGTATCCCATGATTCGTTCTTGAACAATTAAGTGAAAAAGACAAATCAGTCGAGCGAATCGTTAACCGATTCAGGAACCATGCTAATCATTATGTAATCAGGGCTTAACCTGAAATGTCATCTGTTATATTATTACATTAGAAAACGTAATCTGCTCTTGGGAAATTATATGTGTCGCTCTGTTGGGGTCTCACGGTGGCCCGACGAGGTAAAACGAGTTTTGTGGAAAGGTTTTACACACTGAGGGGAAAAAGAAAGGGTCTCTCTCTCTCTCTCTCTCTCTCTCTCTCTCTCTCTCTCTCTCTCTCTCCTAGATATCAGTATCGACAATTTAATCTACTTATGACACAAAGATGATGATAATAACTCATATATGTATATATATAAAACCATTCACAATCGAGCAGTTCCGGCGCGATGCATATATATATATATATATATATATATATATATATATATATATATATATATATATATATATATATATACACTATATACACGATTAACGGCCGTGTAGGTAATTGCCAGAACGACCCCGCAGCTTATGTAAACACAGTGGTAATATAAGCTGGATGCAGGAAGGTCTCGCTTAATATTCTTACTAGCTCCGTGTTGTGCTGGCGTCACGAGAACAAATGTCCTTGGCTCTAAAATGGTGTTTTGACGTCATGAGGCTAATTTCCCTAGCACCGTATGGTGTTCTGAAGGTCATGAGAATATTGTCCTTGGCCCCCATGTGGTGTCCTAAGCCAGAACGCAGAAGTTAGACATGAGAGGCAAGGACGTGAGGCGTGAGGGAGACTGTGGTGGAGATGAATATACGATAAGGTGCAAGGGAGTGGTGGAGATGGTGGTGGTGATGCTGTGGGGGATATAGATAGAGATAAAGAGAGAGAGAGAGAGAGAGAGAGAGAGAGAGAGAGAGAGAGAGAGAGAGAGAGAGAGAGAGAGAGAGAGAGAGAGGTATAAGGCAGTCGACTAAACGTGGAGTTTGACGAAAACAATGTGAAACAACAGTTAGGTTAGGTCGATAAGGCGAGGGGGGAGCGACCACACCCCTGGAGTTAGGTCAGGGGTCATTACAGTGACGTTTTGGAAGGAGGTAAATAAGAGAGAGAAAAAAAAGGTAATAATGGCACTTCATACGCCAATTAAATGGCCTTCTCTTTCTTAATTTTCCTTCAGGTGCCATGATTAACTATAGGGAGGAAGGGAAGGGCGTCTTCATCACGCGGGATCCGACACCTTTGATTCCAGGCTGGTACTGGACGTTCCAGGAATCAAGGAGCATCTTCAGCTTCGACTTGACGCCTACTTAAGGATTATTATCCCTCAAGGGACGCCTTGGAGATGGCTCTTCCACACTAGATTTTCTCCTTTATGGCATCGCTTTTATCGCCGTTCTCCCTCAGTAGATCCATCCAAAAAAAAACCCGGGGTTTATATCTGCCGTCCCGTAACTCTACGCTTCGTCACCGCTTCCAGGGATACCCGCTTCCAGACCACTTCCTCAAACCCGCTTCAGTTTGCTCTCCTCTAACCATCGGATCTATCCGCCATTCCCTCTTCTTTCATTTTACACTTCCAGTGACGTCCACCACCACCTAACTGTAACTCTCTCCCTTAACACTTCCCTACACCCGCTTCACTGACTCTTCCTGCACCACTTCCACTTCTTCTGAAATCCGCTTCCGAGCACCGCTTCCATGCTGGCTCTACCGGAATATACCTCCCTACAAATGAAAGAAACACTTTCCTCCCACACACATTACAGAATAATTTTTTCACTAACATTCATCAATATCTTCATCTAGTTTAGATGAATGTATGTCCCAAAATCACATGACCTTTGGTGTATATAAACTCAAGTAGTGTATTCGCAATCTTCAGAATACTAAGCCGACCTCAGCCCTGTATTCTTTAATACTCGACCAAATCTCTCCCCCAACTTGGGTTGATCTCAGCTCGCCTTCAATCTTAGCAGTGACTGAGCCTAATTCGTATCTTACTTAAATCTCTTTCTTCATCTCACATATCCTTGTCTTGAGTCTAATCTCATCTCACTCTCGACCTTACTGTCTACCTCAGCGAAGGCCACCACAGGTGGAGGAAGACCCAGAGGGTGTGGAGGCCCACCAGCAGGTGGAAGACTCAGAGGGTGTGGAGGCCCACCAGCAGGTGGAAGACTCAGAGGGTGTGGAGGCCCACCAGTGATGGAGGACACCAGTGGTGGAGATGAGCAACAGGTGTGTTGGAGACCATCAGCTGTGTTGCAGGTGGGTGCCATCACATGACACCAGGGGTAATACGGGTTGCGGATCAATACAGTTCCACCTCACTGTGTCTTTGAGGGTCATCCTATTACTGGCTCGTCAAGTGCGGATGAGTCTTACGTCGCAGGTGAGGAAGGTAGGAGTGTGACGGGGAAGGGGTGATGAGGGAGTGGGGTGAGGCATGAGTGGAGTGAGGCTGGTAAGGAGAGACATGAGCAAAGGGAAGTTCAATCGTGAGACATGAGGGTGGAGTGAGAAGTGAAGGAAGGTGCATGGTGAGTGAATGATGCACGTGAGAGAAGGAATGAAACCAGTGAAGGAAGGAGTTAAGTATATGAAGGAAGACGTGAAACACGAAAGACGTGAAACACACACATATAAGAGAACTGCCGCAGAGATCAATCTTGGGATCGAATCTCTTTCTGAAATATGTTAATGGCACGGACAATGGACTGCGCCGCGAGGGATCAAAATCCATAGACGATTCGAAGCTGGGTAGTATATATCTACAACAAATACTATGTGTCCATAGCATACTATATGTTCATAGCAGCAAGCTGACGTAGACAAAGTGATAAGCTGGTCTCACAAGTGGCAAATGATTTTTTTTTCCCCCATCGATAACCACAATGTTGCCACAACTCAGCAGCAAAAAAAAAAAAAGAAAAAGGGAGAAGGGCGCATTACCCAATCGAGCTACTAAATGCAAATGAGAAAAAAAAGACTTAGTCTTGATAATCTCTGGTGACCTAAAGCCAAGTAAGCATAAAGAACGATATTCTAAACTCCCACACGTATGGCATTTTCTTCTCCCCTCCTTGAATACTGTAACCCGTTTTGGTTAGCCTACTTGAAACACACACACACACACACACGAGTTACCAGGTTCTGTCTGCTAGTGGTTACCCTATTGCAGAGATGTCACCTTGGTCCAGACTGTAATTGTCAATCTCAAAGAGGAACCTTTCACTTAAAAGTGAGTCCATCATTTCCCTGCTCCTGCGCGGAGCGCAACCATGAAGATGCAGGAGGCCCTCCATAACAGTAATCCTACGAGTTGTATAACAATACACAACCACACAAAACTGTACAATCTACCTCAAGTACACCCCCAGTCCGTTTTCATCTTCAGAAGTCTAAAGAAAACGGCCGGACTTGCCAAATGAACCCACACTATTTACTTTACCTTCCTGCCCCGTTACGTGACCGAGAACCCGCAAAATGGAGACGCATTCGCCATCAACAGGAATATTCAAGCAGAGGCGAAAGCCAGGTATTTATGCCAGCCTTGGCGTCGCCCGCTCTGTGGGGCAAAATATACGAGCAAATATCCATCCCAGCGACGCTTAATTATGCACACCACTGGGGCTGTTGCGCCGTTATTACCCTCTGTATTTTGGCGCCATTTGAACAGACCCGCAACTGGAAATTCAGTCAGGCCCTCATGTGTGTGTGTGTGTGTGTGTATATATATATATATATATATATATATATATATATATATATATATATATATATATATATATATATATATATATATATATTCCTTCTAATCCACGGGGAAATGAAATGCCATAAGTTCCCAAGTGCACTTTCGTGTAATGATCACATCATCAGGGGAGATACAAGAAAGAAATACAACAGTCAGTTGATATACAAGGAAGAGATGTAGCTCAGACGCCATATATATATATATATATATATATATATATATATATATATATATATATATACATAGCACACATCTCGCTAACCAGGATAACTACCCCCGAATAACCCTTCCCTTTACCACAAAGCTTCGCGTTTCTAAGATACGGTAAGAGCGATAATCCTAGGTTATACAACTACATAAAGACCGTCCCTTACGTACCCTAGAAAGCTCTGCTCTAATTGGCGGTACCCAAAGCCCATAGTCCGGTAACACACAAGGTGTAATCTACGATCAGTGGTATAATTAGTCTCTTAACTGCCTCCATGATTTATGGATTAGTTCTTTAATTACCTCTATCAGTCATAAATTCGTGCCTTAATTACCTCCATCAGTCATAAATTCGTGCCTTAATTACCTCCATCAGTCATAAATTCGTGCCTTAATTACCTCCATCAGTCATAAATTCGTGCCTTAATTGCCTCCATCAGTCATAAATTCGTGCCTTAATTACCTCCATCAGTCATAAATTCGTGCCTTAATTACCTCCACCAGTCATAAATTCGTGCCTTAATTACCTCCACCAGTCATAAATTCGTGCCTTAATTACCTCTCTATCATCAATGAGTCCCTCAATTACATAAATCAATTATGAATTGGTCACTTCATGACCTTAATTACCTCCACAACAAGATCAGTCACTTAATTACCTCCACAACTAATGAATTACTTCCATCAGTCATAAATAAAGATTTGATTGGTTAATGAGACAGTCGGTTTAGCCCCTTGAGCAAGACGAGACGACCCGAGAGCACGAGAGCACGACCCTAGAGCACGATAGCACGACCCTAGAGCAAGACAGAAGGATCCGATAGCACGACCCTAGAGCATGACAGAAGGACCCGATAGCACGACCCTAGAGCAAGACAGAAGGACCCGATAGCACGACCCAAGAGTATGACAGAAGGACCCGATAGCATGACCCTAGAGCATGACAGAACGACCCGATAGCACGACCCTTGAGGATGACAGAACGACTCGAGTGTACGACTCTCAGTCAGGCTACGATGCAACATATCACTGTACAACCCAGCAGCAAAACACGGCTATACTCAGGGTGTTGGTTCCAGCCTTAAATACGTGACCGACGGTAACTTTGACCCTTCCCGTCCGTCTCGACACGTTCAGAGCTTCATTCCATCGTTTTGGCCACTCATTACCGAAGGCAATTTCAGGCAAAATTCCTCGTCAAGCTAAGTTAAAACACCCGCTTCACAATGGACTCTCTGGCCGCGGTACGAGGACATTTTAATCGGGTGAGAGAGAGAGAGAGAGAGAGAGAGAGAGAGAGAGAGAGAGAGAGAGAGAGAGAGAGAGAGAGAGAGAGAGAGAGAGAGAGAAAATGGCGAGTCATTTCTCTCCACCAGTTCGAAGCATCATAACAACACACCATCTCGTTATGACGGTTCGAAGAGCCGCGGTGAATCATCTCGTTTCACGAGTTCGAAGCAGGGAGATGAATCATCTCGTTCCATCAGTTACGTGCATTGAGGTGAATCGTCTCGTCTTTGCCAGTTCGAAGCATCAAGGTGAACCCCTCTCTCGTCTCGCCAGTTCCGAACATCTTGAGAAATGGGATCGTCTCTGGGTCGTAACGGACTGCAATTACGCCTCATGATGGAGGTTTCCTCATGGACGAAAATGAGGTTTTGGTTGCAAGCTCTGAAGCGAGGAGAGAGGGCTGGGGTTGGGGTGGGGTGATGGAATGGAAGTGAGACATTATTCAAAGGGAAGGGGAAGGCTGATCAAGGGAAAGGGTGAGATTGATCAAAGGGAAAGGGGTGAAGTTGATCAAAGGGAAAGGGGTGAGGTTGATCAAAGGGAAAGGGGTGAGGTTGATCAAAGGGAAAGGGTGAGGCTGATCAAAGGGAAAGGGTGAGGTTGATCAAAGGGAAAGGGGTGAGGTTGATCAAAGGGAGAGGGGTGAGATTGATCAAAGGGAAAGGGGTGAGGTTGATCAAAGGGAAAGGGTGAGGCTGATCAAAGGGAAAGGGTGAGATTGATCAAAGGGAAAGGGGTGAGGTTAATCAAAGGGAAAGGGGTGGTGCAAAAGCTAGCGATGGTGGTGAGAGTGAGGTACTGGTAAGAGTGAGGGGCAGGTGAGAGTAGCAGTGAAGAGGAGCCAGTAGTAAGAGTAATCTCGAGAGAAGGGAGAAATGACACAAGGTGATCAACCAGACAAGGAACACCACCCTCTCTTAACTACATAATAACTCCAATTCAACCTATTCACAAAAAATATGTGATTTATCCCTTACTAGGTAACCGCACGCTAACCGTTTTCTTTACTGCTTGACTTAAATATCCTCACGTCCTTTTTTTGGCCCAAAGCAAAACCATCTATATAGGTTTTTATACCCACCTGCAGGAGATGGATATCATGGGGTCCAACATTTTAACATTGTTAACTTAATGTCGTTAAATCTTACCGGATTCCACGCCCCATTTTCTACTAACAGCGTTACCAGTTCACTCCCCGCTCTTAATTCTCTTACAGTGTTTACCTGTGTGGCACTGCCACTTTAGAATAATATATATATATATATATATATATATATATATATATATATATATATATATATATATATATATATATATACAATAAAGAAAAAAGAGAGAGAATGTCTCTGTAATAACGAGATTAAATTAATTATTTCCATTAAGACGTCACATTCCAGTAGTGTCCACGTTTTCTATTGCGATAATTCATTCAATGGTAATTACAAGTATATACATATATATATATATATATATATATATATATATATATATATATATATATATCTATATCTATATATATATATATATATATATATATATCTATATCTATATATATATATATATATATATATATATATATATATATATATAAATTAATGTATATGAACAATAAGATGAAATTATATGTAATAATACTCAACTCAGCGGGAAAAATAGTAACTTTGAAGTTTGATACTATTTTCTGGGATAAAATTGTTGAAAGGTCATGGCAGACGACTACATAAGGGCCGTCCATGACGTGTGATTGTGCCTTGGTCTTAAAAATCACCTTGAGCAGCTAAAGATGTTTCAGAATCTTCGATTAATATTTATCACCTGATTTTTGATGCTCTTAATTGACCATCTAAGTGGTTGTCGACAGGGATAAATCCCAAATAATCAAGTACACCCCAAAGAAGCAGATCCCTAAAGAAAACGTAGATCCCTAAAGAAAACGAGATACCTTAAGAAAAGAAAAAGGGAGTTTTATCAACGTCAGAAGAAGAAGAAGAAGAAAAAGACTCTTGAAGGAATTGCTGTCCTCTCCTCTGGAGACGGTGTGTCTTTTCTCGTGTCTTCCGACGTCTCGGTTCCTATTGATACAAACGTGGAATTCTGAAAGCCCTCAGAGTGTCTGACCTCCGGGGAAGGGGGTCACATGACCTTAACCCCCCCAGTCACCCCTTTGGGCAAGACGGTTGCTTTCCCTGGCCATCTGACGCACTGCGCCTGAACTAACGTAACCTACAAGGCCCTTGGTTTCTCTCATGGCTCTCCAGCTGTTCTCATATATTGACCACTCAGCCATCGGTGAAAAAAAATACTTGGAACTTGTTTTGTCATTTGCTTTAAGATAGGGGGTAAAAGATGAGTGTGTGTGTGTGTGTGTGTGTGTGTGTGTGTGTCTGAAGGGCGCACAAGTGCTGCATTCGAGGGGTTCCAAGGAGTGACCAAAGCTCAAGTGGGTTATGTAAGCATAATAAGCTTAGCTTTGCTCTTTCTCGTTGCAATTCTCAAGCCGCTGCTTTCCACCTTCATCGACTGAAGCCGCCCACAGTGGCTTGAGCACACGATGTGTTCACCTCCTGATCTGAAGCCATCAAACAGGTGTCTGTCGTGGAGGCGATGGTCACCTCTTCCTACAGGAGAGAGAGATGCGTATATATACATGTCTCTCTCTTCTTTCCGTGCGTCTGCAAGTGGGATACGTGCGTATCCTTCCGCGTCTTCACCTGCACACGTGCAGCGACCCTTCCGTATCCTTAAGGAATCTCAAGGATCCCATACTACCCCCCAACTCCCACATCATCCCCTTCAATCCTCAGGTGTGGAGAGAGAGGAAAGGATTCCTGACCCACTTTCCTATAGTCCCTGAGATATTCAGTCCCGGAAAGGACCTCGCTTTCTATCAAAGCTCCCGGGAGAGAGGGACAAAAAAAAGGAGAAATAAGAAGATACTAAAAGCCACAGATACTGTGATAAAAAATAGATAAAGATAATAGATAAAATTCATAAAGAGGAAGAGGATAAAAAATGGGGCATGAAAGCCACAGCTGTGATAAATGATAAAAAAAATAATCCCTTCACACTCTCTCTCTCTCTCTAGAGAAAGAAATGAAGGAAAAAAAAGAAGGATAAAACATCAGAATGAATTATCAATTTCTGGCTCAGATTCTTTGGGTTTTCTGGAAAGTCTTACACACACACACACACACACACACACACACATTCATCTCCTGCTCCTCTGTCGTGTGGTAATATCCTGCGCGCCTCTCCCAGGCTCCTGCTGGTCTATATAAAGACAGGATATCCCGGATCCTCGTGCGAAAGGGTCGAGTGCAAAGACGAGAGATGATCACCCTGTAGATCCATCTCTCAGAGAGGAATAAACACACACACACACACACACACACACACACACACACACTAGAGTAATCCACCGTAACAAGGATTTATCTTCTTCCTCTTTGTCTATCTCTGTCATTCTGTGTTTTGGTTTATCTATTTTCCTTTCTCCTTCTTGAATTTTTTCTTCATTCTTTTTTCTTCTGAGGTTTCTCGTATCTCTTCTACTGATACTACCGCCACTTCTTTTTCTTCTTCTTCTTGTTCTGGTGATCGAAATGTATCCACTCCAGCGAAATAGTATAAAGGGACTCTGTCCCCTCCCACAGCTGGTGCTGAGGCGGGAGTCTGTCCCCTCCCACAACTGGTGCTGAGGTAGGAGTCTGTCCCCTCCCACAGCTGGTACTGAGGTAGGAGCCTGTCCCCTCCACCCCCAAAAGCTGGTATTGAGACAGGAGTCTGTCCCCCTCCAACAACTGGTGTTGAGGCAGGGGTCAGTCGCCTCCCCCAGCTGGTGCTGAGGCAGGGGTAAGTCCCCACCCACAGCTGGTGCTGAGGTAGGAGCCTGTCCCCTCCACTCTCAAAAGCTGGTATTGAGACAGGTGTCTGTCCCCCTCCAACAACTGGTGTTGAGGCAGGGGTCAGTCACCTCCCACAGCTGGTGCTCAGACAGGAGCCTCTTCTCTCCCTTCCCACAGCATGAGGTACCTGCAGGTCTCCCTCACCCCCAGCATGAGCCACATGAGCCAAGTCTCCACACGACCCAGGAAATGGACGTACATGTGTGGCTGGCGGTGACACATTCCTTCCGGGGTTTGGAAACCTCATATTCCTTGTACACTCCTTGTCCTTTCATGCTCGACCCATATATATATATATATATATATATATATATATATATATATATATATATATATATATATATATATATATGTGTGTGTGTGTGTGTGTGTGTGTGTATTCCACACAGATACACACTAAGAATGGTGCCAACTCGTCCTGTGTATTTCCAATACAGCGACACCAGATCCAGATCCATTTCCGAGGTAAACTCAATATCCTTTTCGTGAGTTCCTATCCAAGAGGACAAAGCTGCCTCCCCCTTCAAGGTCCCCTTCCATGAGATGTTTACAGTGTCTGCCTCACGCCAAGTTACCTTTTGCTCTCCTTGCCCCTCAAAGACGTGGACCGACTTCCCGTTTTTTTTTTTTTTTTTTTTTTTTAATCTTCTTGAGCTTCAAGTTTTCCCTTTTTCCCCTTTTAAGGTTCAAAGTGTGTCGTCGCTTGTATGTCAACCTCTGTGCTTAGACGGAGTCACACGATGTTTACGACTATAAACGCATCAGTGTCTCCGTCAACACGTGAGATGATGTACATTCTATTTTTCATCATTTAGAATGTTCCATTTTTTTTTTCTTAGCGTGGTATACAATATTTACAGTTACGTTACGAGTTTTTGGTGAGAACCTCAACCAAGGGTTCGGGGGAAGAAGGTGCTGCACCACCCTGACCACCGTCATCTCCATCTAACAGGGATCCCTCGTCCCTAGAGTTGCAGTTCAGTAGCAGAACTGCTACATGAACTTGGGACTCTGTTCAGAGCAGCTTCGAAACCAAGTCCGAAGCGGATTCTGTTGCTGTCCAGAATAGCTTTTGGACCAGTTTTGAACCCGGTTTGAATCAGCACTGAACCAGTTCTGGAGCTATTTCGAATCCTGTTCGCAACGGCTCCGAAACCTAAGTCCCATGTAACTTCAAAACCGCTTCAGAATAGGTTAAAGCCCGGTTAGAAACCAACTCTGAACTCGGTCTAAGTCTGGTTTAAGCCCAGTCCGTGTGTGTGTGTGTGTGTGTGTGTGTGTGTGTGTGTGTGTGTTGGGGGGGATCTATGAACCAGTGGCGAAGTTCCGGAGCCGCTTTGGAAACGTATCCCTGCTCGTAAAGAGTACCTGAGATAAAATCTTATCTGGGGCTGTCTGGGAGGGGATGGAGAGCAGTTTTTCGTGGGATGAACGAAACCATCGTTTAGTGGTGGGAGAAGGCACGAAAAATGAGGACGAAAGAGGACGTAAAATTAAGTCAGAAACTTTACGATCCTGAAATACACACACAGGAAAAAAAAAAAGTGTCTGGACCTTTCTTTTCTCTTTTTTCTTCAAAAAGTTCCAAAGTGACAAGAATTTTCAACACGACGGTACGATCCCTGGCACAATCGTGCCTCAAGGGGGCGGTGGTGGGTGGTGGTGGTTGCAGGGGCGCGCGCGTGT
>NC_092248.1:6571702-6644202 GCF_036320965.1 Panulirus ornatus | reverse complement strand
AAGAGAAATTACGAAAGCTTGCCGAGATTGGAATTCCGTAAATCATGCCACTGCTTCCTAATTACAGCTGTCTCAATCCGTTGATGAGCTGTGATTACGCAGTGATTTTGCAAATTGTTTCGGTAGAAACTGATATCTGTCCATTACTGTGTTCGAAGGGTCAATTTTTTTCCCTTGTTTGGTTTCGTTACGAACTAGTAAAAGGATAATAATAAACGTTGGGACGCTACAGTGTCGTGTCTTCACTACCCAGGCGTGAAGATGGACGTAAACAATGATGATATTTTCCATACAGAAATAATAATCGATCCAGGAGTCTGTCCGACTTTGAATTTCTCCTTGTTTAATGACTAAAGAAATATTCGCGGGGAGTTTAACTTTGCTCTAACCTCATAAAAATGATTACTGATGACCTCAATACACTAAAAGGCTCGAAAAGTTGGTCTTTACCCACACAAACACGAGTTGAAAAACAAAGAGCTGAACCAACTTTTTCCTCAAGTTATTTAAGGGAAAAAGAATATGTTCTCGCGTTATACTGGCGCGGAGATGGACGCCGTCGGGACCTCCTGAGTGTGTAACCGCCAAGAGTCTGTTGACGTGTTTACTGAAGAAGCTAATATCGAACCCTCTGGACCAGATGGGCGGCTTATTTTCACCACGACATTATCGTCGCCTCAGGAAGGACGACGGTGAAGCTAAAGGATTCGGAAATTTCCATGGGACGGAATAGGGAGGAAATGGATTACACATTTTTGGCAACAACGAACATATTGGATAATTATCATCGTACTTTTATTTCTTTTAATCCTTTGTGTATCTCATTGATTCTCCACGTCTTGACAGTCTATAATTTTTCTTTCTTCTTCTTGTCTTCCCTCCCTCTTCTCCCTTGTCACTACGTCACTCGTGCCAGGCAGCCTAAGTAAACTTGCTGTCACTCGCTCTAGATCAAAGTGGAAGTTGGTGTCCAAACTCGGTGTCAGGCGACACCGAAGCATTGAGAGAACCTCTTCACACGGCGAATTTTATTTTCTCTTTTTTTCCATCGTCGAAGGTTCCAGTCACGGACAAAAGCCTCTAGCGCCCTAGAGTTCTGGAGGAAGGTAAAAAAGGCCGGGTTGTGGCACCGAGGAATGACGTGGAAAGGTAAAAATAGTCAAGGATTAAGGACGTAGAGAAAGAAGCAGGCATCACGGTGCCCCACTTTGCCAACGCCCCGCACATATGACGTAGTGGATTACTGAGTATTACGTGGTTGTGCTAAAGGCTGATGGGGTAAACAGGCAACCAGTTCTCGGGAGCAAAAACCTACGTAATATCTATACGAAACAGACAGTCAACTAACTGCAACGTAGTGGAAAATAGGTCAAGTTTTCAGGTTAGGCTGGAAGAATTGTTGTCAAAACTACTTTCAAACAGACCCTGTCTGGTTACGTATAATTCAAACCTTTCCAAGACGTAAGATGAGCATTACAGACGAGGAGGAATCACTTCCAGTGTACAATCGGTGGTATTCCTCAGAAAAACTTTCGACATGTGAATAGGACTCTCAGTTTCTTAGAGGCAGACTGAACTTTCGTACAACGTAAGGTTCAGATGAGATGCTTATTGTGATCTTAAAAGTCGAGAGCAAGAGTAACAGATCTATCAAATGAGGGGAAGCGGTTGTGAGAGTTTTTCTAAGGAATATAAACGAGGAAATCCTGGTTTGGTTTTGTAGGCTTTGAGCTTCCATCCAGGCAGGGACTAACTTACTGGAATGCCTGTTTAAAAAAGCGAGTTCATGGAGGCAGTTATGAGCGAGACGAGACGTAGAACGAACATGGGAAAAACTAAGAAAGTAATGAGAGAAACAGAAGCATTGCAACAGTGCTGAGACGTCCGCGTACAAGTGCATTTTGATTACCCTTTGAAGAAGGTATTTTCATCACATCTTCGCCCTTGTCCTCAACTCTCGAGGCTTCAGGTGACACCAGCAAGCTCACAGTTGCACACTGGTTCGATTCTGATGACCTTTCATTCGACGTGTCGTGGGGGGAAAAAACTTGGACGATGTTGTGGAATACTTGCGAGTGATGACATATCCCCATCCTTAATACTTTTGTACTCAGACGTTAAATAAACACCGTGGATGAACACGTTAATCATCTTGAGTATGACGGCACGACCCTTGAGCAAGATGGTACGACCCTTGAGCATGCCGGTACGACCCTTGAGGAGGATGAGACGACCCTTGAGCATGACGGTACGACCCTTGAGGAGGATGAGACGACCCTTGAGCATGACGGTACGACCCTTGAGGAGGATGAGACGACCCTTGAGCATGACGGTACGACCCTTGAGGAGGATGAGACGACCCTTGAGCATGACGGTACGACCCTTGAGGACGATGAGACGACCCTTGAGCATGACGGTACGACCCTTAAGCATGACGGTACGACCCTTGAGCATGACGGTACGACCCTAAAGGATGATAATTTGGTCTTTAACCTGACTCTTCAGGCACGGCCATTTCACCCCGAGGGTCATGGTCAAGGGTCGTTTCGTCTTCCTGGTCAATGGGTCGTTTCCTTGTGTTTCTGTGGGTACTGCTAACCATTATGTCCCATAAGCCTTATGTGCTCAATTTCTATGGTGTTCTAATTCCCAGCCTTTGGGCCCAGATGGCCTGCTATCGAGCAGTTCATTTGTCAAATACTCCGGCTCGAATCCCAGACACGTTACATACAAATGTAACATTTTTTTTTTCTTTTTTAACAATTTCCTCTCTTTCACACACGTCTCTATTGCCATATGTCCTCTCTCTCTCTCTCTCTCTCTCTCTCTCTCTCTCTCTCTCTCTCTCTCTCTCTCTCTCTCTCTCTCTCTCTCTCTCTGTGACCACGAAGACTAGATTTTCCTTTCCTTTTCTAATTACTGGGTTGGTGGTGGAGAGGCCCCCCACCTCTCCCGCTTCACTCCGCCCAGGAAAGCAGATCTTCGCGAGGATGAGGACGATACGACGGAACCGACAATATCATACCTTAAAACGAAAGAAAAAGGTTGGTTCTTTTGCCCAGTGTTCTCTGAGAACGACTGGTGGTGGTGGAAGAAATATGCTTCTCTGAGAGGTCGGGGAAGAAGAGGGATGAGAAGTGATCATGGGCTACTGAAAGACATTGGTATGGTGGAGTCCTACTGATGATTTTGAGCTCTGGTGTCTGACGGAAACTCTACGCAGATTCAAGTGAGGATCAAGGATGTGTGATGAGTCTTAGAAAGTGAGCTTTAGGAAATGTTTTGAGTATCAAGCTCTAACACAGACTTCAGGCTCCATAATGGTTTAAGAAGATGACGCTCATGAAATGGAACTTGTGATAAACACAGGCGGTGATTATATTAAGCTCTTTAAGAGGGATTTTCGCAGATGAAGCTCTATAAGAAGGCGTTATGATTGGACTCTATGAAGTACCACGTACGACAACCTCATAAATGAGTCTTGGAGACAAAGCTCTAAAGAAATAGAGTAACTCAGACTCTATCTAATTTTATGATGAAGATGGTTGAGGAACCTGACGAAGAACCCTCACCCTGGGAGTCCTTTACGTCCATCCTGGTCAAAATATGACCTGATCTGGCGTCTGAAATGACCTCGAAGTCTGACCCATTTCAGACCTGGAGTTGCTTGCCCAACAGGGTGCTCTTAATTAGCGCCAAATAAGCGGTTCTAATTGGTCACTAAAGCTAATTACTCAGCCATCGAAGTTTTAATATCCTGATGGATTTGGAAGACTAATTCAATACTCTTTTATTTTGATATGATTTTCATTTAGGTGAACATTTCAATTAGTGTATCATCAAGATTGAAAAAATACAAATGATTGGCTGATTAACTTTGCCTCTACACACACAGTGAGGGATTAATACGAGGGATTACGACATGCCTCCAAAACTATCTTAATGATCTAAGGATTTGTAAGTGTAAATGATAGTTCGTTTTACAGTTGTGAAGGATATAGTGGTAAACGACAGGACATATTGGTTACATTAGTTAGAAAAGGGTCAACAAGCCAATATGAGACATACATATTTAGAAAGAGGGTATTTGTGTAAGATTTTTCCATCTTTTGAACATCTAGATAGTTTCACTCTCTTAATCTATCAGTCTACCTATTTACCTATCTATCATCCACATATTTAGGGAAAGCAATGCTTACATGTGCGGTTGAAGAAGTGTGTGGTATCTATAAGTGAGGTAGGATGGAAGAGTGCGGGATATGGTTAGTGTGCGGTGGGATGAAGGAGTGCGAGTGACTGGGAGGTGTACAAGAGAAGGCTAGGAGGGAGGTCAAGAGAAAGGCACTGGAGATAAGAAAGAGGGCATGACAGAAAAGAACTTCAAAACAGATTAAGAAAATGTTTTGGCACGAGGTAGATGCTGCAGTGTGATGAGAACAAAAGAACTAATGGGAGTTGAGCTGAGGAGAACAGATGGGGCAGTGGTAACACTGAGGAGAACAGATGGGGAAGTGGTAACACTGAGGAGAACAGATGGGCAATGGTTATAGGTATGGAAATACGGAGAAAAGAGATAAAAGAAAAAAAATTGGAGTAGGCATTCTCTGAAGGACTGATGAGTAAGCGTGAGTTGATAAGAGTGGCGGATGTGTTGAGAAGTACTGGCCGAGAGAGAGAGAGAGAGAGAGAGAGAGAGAGAGAGAGAGAGAGAGAGAGAGAGAGATTCTCTCTCTCTCTCTCTCTCTTTCTTTCTCTCTGGTCGCAAGACGCAGTCTTTCACCACCAAACTATAATGACGCTCTTGAGTAACCTAATCTAAACCTCACTTCCGTACCCCCCTCTGGCGTACAACAGGTCAAATGAGGTTTACACATTAACGTAGACGTGTGTGTGTGTGTGTGTGTGTGTGTGTGTGTGTGGGTGTGTGTGTGTGTGGGTGTGCGCTGTAGACAGCCTCGGGCGAACGTGTTCTACATCGAGTCATATATGTGAATCCAAAGTGGAGTGGGACTGATTCAACATCTCATCTCTTGATGTAGCCAAAGGCTGTGGATGGGGTGTGGGGAGTTGGAGGGGTTTGAGGGGGGGTTTTGAGAGGAGTATTCTGGGCGGGGAATGGTGAAGAAGACGGGAGGTAGGAACAGGTGGGAGGGGAAGGTAGGGTTACAAGAGAGGTCCGCAAATAATCCCTACAGAGCCTTGAGAGAGACGGAAGTCTTCCATAAATATGTACGAACCACAAAGCTTAATTTCCACAACTTCCTTCTTAAACCTTATCAAACAGACATCACTACACGTATTACACCCACTCTATCGGGGGTATATATATATATATATATATATATATATATATATATATATATATATATATATATATATATATATATATTTTTTTTTTTTCATACTATTCGCCATTTCCCGCGATAGCGAGGTAGCGTTAAGAACAGAGGACTGGGCCTTTGAGGGAATATCCTCACCTGGCCCCCTTCTCTGTTCCTTCTTTTGGAAAATTAAAAAAAACGAGAGGGGAGGATTTCCAGCCCCCCGCTCCCTTCCCTTTTAGTCGCCTTCTACGACACGCAGGGAATACGTGGGAAGTATTCTTTCTCCCCTATATATATATATATATATATATATATATATATATATATATATATATATGACTCGGCTAGGGCAATAATCCGTACCATAAAAGCTGCAATAGCGCACGCACACACACACACACACACACACACACACACACACGAGGAGACTGGGGCCATACTGACTAGGTGCAAAAACGCGAAAGGAGAAAGTTAATATACGAAATGCAATCTTGACCATCTTAGTAGGTTGAAAACCACTGGATTAGCTGCAGAATGATGTACTACGGGATGAACAGCTGACTGACTCTTGTTCTTTCAGCTGTTGAAAAGAAAACGGGTGGGGAAGTGAGTGGTGGAAAGGGCCTCTGTGACGTATGTATTCAGTTTCCCATTTTCTATCACCCTGTCTGTCCCTATTTCTCCCATCTTCCTTCGCCTGTTTCCACCTCCATCGCTTGCTTCTCCTCCCTCTCCTTCTCTGCTTACCTCTCACTTCTCCCTCCATCGCTTGCTTCTCCTCCCTCTCCTTCTCTGCTTACCTCCATCCTCACTCAACCTTCCTTCTACTTGTTCCTCAGGTGTGTAACGGGAGAGTGGAGCCACAGGGACATTATCACTATAATGGGGGAAGGATTACCTCACCCACGCTGACGGCTGGGTGGCTGGGTCGGGTGGCTGGGTGGCTGGGTCGGGTGGCTGGGTGGCTGGGTGGCTGGGGCGATGGTGAGGGAGAACGGGGAGGAGAGGAGAGGGGAAGGTGGTGGTGGTGGGAGTAAAAGGGTGTGGGAGAGAGAGAGAGAGAGAGAGAGAGAGAGAGAGAGAGAGAGAGAGAGAGAGAGAGAGAGAGAGAGAGAGAGAGAGAGAAATGTGTTTGTTTGTGTGTGTGTGTGTGTGTGTGTGTGTGTGTGTGTGGGTAGATGGTGATGCTATATAGAGAGTGTGAATGTTTTAGCGTCAGGTCCCGGGTCGGTCTCTCTCTCTCTCTCTCTCTCTCTCTCTCTCTCTCTCTCTCTCTCTCTCTCTCTCTCTCTCTCTCTCTCATCGCCCATTACAGCGACCGTACAACATCTTAACAACGCCAATTTTGCTTCGTAAGTTTTATTTTGACTCTTATTTTTTCTTGTACCCCCACCTTTAAAAGAGAAGCAATTTCCACCATCTCATTACTCGCAGCTAATCCCAGAATTTCTTCGCGATGAACGATGATGGTTCACTCAACCCCCCACGCCCCGTTACGACCGAGAGAGATAAAGAGAGGCGCGCACCTGACACCCACCAACACACATGCGTCAACTGTCGTAACACATAACGTCAGGGTACTTGGTTAGGTCCCTCTTTAACCTCCGGTGCTTGAGTCGATCCCTAATCTGTTCTCCCGGGTCCATCCTTTATCCTTCGTCTCCTCCGCCTCCTGGGGCCTCCCATCACCACCTCCCTCCTAGGATAACATCATCAACCCCTCCCACCTCCCTCTCCAGGATGGTAGGCCACATCGCCCTGAGGGAGGAGAAGGAGGAGGAGGAAGAGGAGGAGGAGGAGAAGGCGGGGGCACACGGGATCATACTCCCCCTCCTGGACAACACGTCTCTGGCCACCACTGCGTCTATACCACCCTCCTGGGCTGTGGGACGCGAGACTGGCGGAGAAAAGAAACATCACGACGCGAACTCAAAAGCCGACTTTACGCCCCGTGTACTTCGACGTCCCTCATGGACTTACGCCATACGCAAGTTAGACCCGAGTACTTAAACACTCGCTAAGTTCCCCCACACGCCCTTATATTCAATGGACTCATAAAAGATACGCTTACACACAATGGGTTTATACCACATACACTTAGACCCCCAAGCACTTAAACCAAGAGCGCTTACACGCGATGTCCTCACACCATACGCACTTAAAACCCATGAGCTAATGCCACACGCACTCAAAACCCATGAACTCACACCACACGCACTCAAAATCCATAAACTCACACCACACGCACTCACCTGTACAACACACTCCTCTCCCCGCATTTCCTACCTGCAGTGCAAACAAAAAAATGATGTTTGTCGACTATGACGTCATAAGATCATGAGGATCGAGAGTTTGTTTGTTTGCTTGTTTATCATTCCGACGATAAGGGTCTTCCCTATAACAGATGGCCTCAAGTGGGGGCCCCGCATTGAGTTTTCGATCCCACATTTCCAGACTTGTAGAGTCTATGACGTAGGATGCAAAAGTAAACAAAAATTGCTCAAGCGTAAAAAAATAAATAAACAAAAGAATAAAAAGAGATAAATGGAAGATGATGAAAGATAAAAAAAGAGACTTAAAGATAAATGGAAGACAATAGAAATAAATAACTCATTACATTTAGGTACATGAATTAATTACATGAAATATCTATCGACAATATTCAGTAATTTACACTAACATTTTATAAAATTCAGAGATTACGTTTTGTTCTCTGGGTATTGGTCACTATATCCGGATCCGATCAGAATCGTCTAGGGTACAGTGTTAGCCACATATAAGATCTGCTGTGACGAGTACGAGCTTCTGTTACTAAGGTAATGACGGTTAGTTAAGCCACATATGTGATCGAAGACCTCTTGTGGAAACGATGGAAATTTAACGAGATCCAATCGCTTCCCCAGAGAGTTAAATGCCATTATAACATGGTTCCTACAATGGTAAAGTCAATATACAATGACTCTCTTTCTCCGGATATTTTTCACACATGGGGTTTAAAGCAGATTTCTACTCCACACATGTTATGCCTCTCCACACTGCTCTTCCTCAGTCACATTACCCACTCTCCCATACACCTTATTACCAGGCATACTCAAGAAATTAATGTCTCTGTAATTCGAACATTCCGTTTTCTCCCCCTTCGTTCATATAAGGATACTATACATACAATCAGCTGGTCCTCTGCTAACTTACCTTTGACCAGAGAATGAATGAAGATTACTGTCGTCCCCCCACCCTTTCGCTGCGAAACTCGCCTGCAATCCCATCAACTCCTATCGCTCTGCCGCACTTCGTCTTACGCAAGGCTTTCACCACCTCCTCTCTTTTCACCAAACCATTTGCCAATGACTCTCGCCGCACGCCACCTGGTTCTAAAGACGCCACAACCACTACCTCCTCATCTGGGACATCTGATAGTCCTTCCGAACACTTACCCTATCTCTTGTTCGCCTCATCTTCATCTGCATTGCATCTTTACTTGCTCTTCTCTCTCTATTTCCCTCTTATCTCTAGTTCCCACACTATTCACTTCTAGATCTTTCCTGAGGGAAGCATTGTGGGGAAATTCTGTCTGGGAAGAAATAATTCAAAGGCAAATAGTCTGTGGGGAAATTTCTCAGGCATGAAGTACCGCCCGGAGGAGAAAACTCATGGATACAACAATCTATTTTTATGATAGTTGAGACGGGACCGGGCAGCTGAGGCCCTAATCAAGGTCATCCCATTCACGCTATATATATGTAAATATATAACCTAGCCTGAGTCAGGTACCAATTTCACCGACTAGCCCTTTAGGGGTGGATGAAAAGCTGGGTTGACTATGGACCGACGGCCGCGACTAGGATTCGAACCCATGCGCTCGACTCTGGGCGGTCCGTGAATGCGTCATGGCCTCTTGCTGTATAGCCCCTCTAAGGACTGATCATAATAGAGTGTGGGGTAATAGTTACTAACTGAGATGAGGAAATTGTAACTGATAAGGTGTAGGGAAATGGATAATGATAAGGTATGGGGGAGGAAACGACCATACAAAGATTATTGGGAAATACGTATTGATAAGGTGTGGTAAAATGGTTGGTAATACGGTGTGGGGAAATGGGGCTGGTAATAGGTATGTGGGAGGAAATGGGGCTGGTAATAGGGTGTGGGGAAATGACTGCCTGTGAAATGTCCAGGCGTGGGTTATCGGGAGACGGTACCGTCCGTCTCTCTCTCTCTCTCTCTCTCTCTCTCTCTCTCTCTCTCTCTCTCTCTCTCTCTCTCTCTCTCTTCCCTCATATCCCCAGGCCTTGAAGACGCCACCTTCCAAAACTTTGCACTTTTCCACCACGACAAAGTCACCCCCCTCCACCCCCCCCCCCCCCCTCTCTCTCTCTCTCTCTCTCTCTCTCTCTCTCTCTCTCTCTCTCTCTCTCTCTCTCTCCCCTCCTTCCGTCCCTTCCCTTGATGAGACCACAAGCAGTAATTATATTAGACGAAGCTAATCATGCTGAGGTTTAATCATACACTCTTTGTCATCTGTGGTTTCCTTTAACATATACGCTCTCTCTCTCTCTCTCTCTCTCTCTCTCTCTCTCTCTCTCTCTCTCTCTCTCTCTCTCAATATTTCACACTGACACATAGGGAATATTTCTCTCATCACCTGCAGAAAAAAAAATTTCTTGTCACTGCATTCCACAATTCGAAAAGAGATGTCATTATATTTCTCATGGCTTTCATTATATTTCTCATCACCACAACATCTCTCTCTCTCTTTTCCATAGTATTTCTCAGCAATATCACATCATCTCTCTTATCTCCAAGATATTTCCAATTAATACAACAACGTTTCTCTCATCTCCGAGATATTTCTTATCAAGTAACATGTCATTTTATACGACCCTTACTTTATTTTCGTGATTATCATTAACATTTCTCATTATCCAACACATTTTTTACCATCATTTTTATCACTTCTACAACCATCGCTATTACTGCTGTCAATAATTACTTCAATATTTACACAAAATAAATACACAAAATACAGTATAAACATAACAACAACAACAACAATAATGATAATAATAATAATAATAATAACAATAATAATAATAATAATAATAATAATAATAATAATAATAATAATAACAATAATGATAGCAATAATGATAATAATAATAATAATAATGATAATATCACTACTACTACTACTACTAATACTAATAATAATATAATAATAAACAGCAATAATAATAATAATAATAATAATAATAATAATAATAATAATAATAATCTTTACCATAGTCCCTTCTTCAATATCTTCTAACCTCATAACATGTTCTTTCCTCTCAACCACCCGACGTTTTCCTACAGCATTCCCATCATCGTCGACCCAACATACTTTCCCCAAGACACACACCACGAACCAACTCAACATATCCAATCTTGATAACGACTTGTCTCTGGGCGCTGAGGATTCGAACCCTGCTCCTCCTGCGTGGCAGGCCGGCACGCTTAAACGACTGGACCACGAGGGTACAAATGGCAACTTTCACAGACCAACCAATCATCTTCCAATATAATTCTCAATTCCCTTTCGACAATGGAGAGAAAATAATTTCCTCACCCTCACCCTCCCCACCTCCTCTTCCCATTCTCATTATAACTCATCTAAACCACTTTGCTGCCCACCGACAGAGAATCATATTGAGCCATATCTTTATGGTCTATAATTGTCTATAATTGAATTAAGCATAGTCAAAGGAGTAAGATCATTTGACGAGGTTTTGACGAGCCACCGAATGGTTCAAATTAACACGATAATTGTTCCTTTGATAAAGTTATCATATATATATATATATTATATATATATATATATATATATATATATATATATATATATATATATATATATAGGTATGTATATGTGCGCTTGTGGGCGTTTATGTACGTACATGTGTATGTGGGTGGGTTGGGCCGTTCTTTCGTCTGTTTCCTTGCGCTACCTCGCTATCGCGGGAGACAGCGACAAAGTATAATGAAAGAAAAAATATGTATATACATATAACACATACACATTTCCTATGCGTGCTGTGTTAACAAACTCGTGACATCAAAGATCACAGACGAAAGCTGCTACGGAGAATTTGAATATCAATTTGAATATCAATTTGAATATCAGTTTGAATATTCTCAAGGTACAAGATGGACCCGGAATATACATTTTAGATCTGGTAGATTTGCATATATATATATATATATATATATATATATATATATATATATATATATATATATATACTAAGAGTACTTTCTTCCCTTATTCACTATGGTACGACCCAGTGCAACTCTTGAGCACGACGGGACGACCGTAAAGCAAGATGGTACGACCATTGAGCACGACGGTCCGACCCTTGAGCACGACAATACGACCCTTGAACTCGATGAAAGGAAGTGTGGCAAACCTTTATGCAAAGGCTCCATACAAATTAGCATAACATTACCTGAGCTACGGAGGGAGGGAGGGAGGGAAGGTTTCCTTGATGTGTACTTGTACTGTATGTACTGTACTGTTTGTATTGTACGGGAGAGGAAATTCTGTATTCGTTATGGTCCCCCCCTCCCCCCCTCTCTTCCCTCCCTCGATGCATAAAGGACGCTCGTGTCAGGTGTGGGGTTCGAACCCACGCACTCATACGAGTACCAGAACTTAAGTTTGGCGCCTTAGACCATTCGGCCAACCTGACTTGTGTGTGTGTGTGGGTGTTTGTGTACGTCACCATCATGGTGTAGAATATCAAGTGTGACCAGTGTCAGCGGTCATTGTGAATAACTGTACAGTGTCTCTGTTGCATATCAGTGTTACCAGTGTCAGTGGTCATTGTGAATAACAATATAGTGTTTCTGTTTCATATTACAATGTATCAAATTTCTGCGTTATCAACATCAACATTCGGCCTTATTGATGTATCTCTTCTAACCCATCCCTACACTCCACTCTCTCGTAGTCTTTCTCTGAATACACATGACATACAGCATTGCGGACATAAATGTCATCTTCATCTACGGTGAAATTCCCAGGGTCGAAATACAACGTGTCCATCAATGATTCCTGTATTATATGTATCCTACGCTAGAGTACGTAGCATAAACATATCTACAACTGTTCGTTATATTAAGTCTTAAAATAACATCTTGGTATACAAGACTTCACCACTGTATCTAATCTATCTTTATCAAGATCTGTACAAATTTCTATGCATGCCTTACGTTCTGTGTCGGTGTCTTGTGTTGTTTGAGTATACGTTACCTCACGTCACTTCACGTAACTCTCTCTCTCTCTCTCTCTCTCTCTCTCTCTCTCTCTCTCTCTCTCTCTACGGCTTTAGCATGTTATATTCCAATTTCCGCGTTGTCTTCCCCCCCTCCTCCTTGGCCTTCACCTGGCTGCCAAAACTTTCAATACCTTCTACTCCCGAACGAGAGGGGGGCATCTCTCTTCTTTGGTTTCTCTCGCGGCTATAAATATCTGTCACTTCTTATCTTTTCCCGTCATCTCTCCCCTGGCAGTAGATATTATCCAGCCGCGTAGGGCAAGGTGCCACAATGGTAGATGTCATTAGGGGTACTGATGAGGAGCAGAGAGAGAGAGAGAGAGAGAGAGAGAGAGAGAGAGAGAGAGAGAGAGAGAGAGAGAGAGAGAGACCTACCCATCGGAAGTTCAGTGAATGAATGAATGAAAGATAAAGATACAGAAGAATGCCTCGGGGTGACATCTGATCAGCTGACGTAGTCCCCGCTCTTTCTCGGCAAGACATCAGCTGATGACCGTAAACAAACCCGCGTGCTTCTCCTTATGAATGAGTCAGCTGGGCATCAGCTGATGACCGTAAACAAATCAAAGTATTTCTTTTTATGAATGAGTCAGCTGCGTATCGGCTGATGAACGTAAACAAACCAGTGTATTTCTTTTTATGAACGAGTCTCTTCACCTCATTCATCATAGCTGATAAGGCAGGGTCAATAGAACTTAATAAAAAGAAAAAAATAAGTGTTTTCTGCTAAGGATGAGGAATATTTTTTCTGAACTACAGTGAAACCCAGCCAGATCAAAATTTAATTATACTTCGACGCTGTTTCCCGCGTTAGGGAGGTAGCGCAAGCAATCGGATGAAAGAATGGCCCAAACTCACCCCCATATACATGCGTATACATAAACGCCCACACGCGCACAAATACATACATATACACCTCAACGTACACATACATATACATACACAGACATATACACACGCACACATCCAGACTTGCTGCCCCCATCCATTCCCGTCGTCACCCCGCCACACATGAAACAGCTACCCCCCCCCCCTACCCCCGCGCGCGCGAGGTAGCGCTAGGAAAAGACATCATATATATATATATATATATATATATATATATATATATATATATATATATATATATATATATATATATATATATATATATATATGAATGATATAATTCTTACATACACGTGCACTCCCACACACGCTTGTACACACACACACACACACACACACACACACACACACACACACACACAGAGGCAAACGCAATACCGGCATCAAAAAATAGCCCCTTTGATATATTTTCACACGAATAAATGCATACACGCGACGGAAATCAATGGGTCACTTCATAAAAATGATAAAAAAAAAAATGAAGTATTATACGTTAGGAAGATTTTTACTGACACACTATATCCCGGAGATAACCTTGAATCTGCCAGTTATTTATCACCTCTATATCCATGCCTCCAGCCTGGAGTGTGTGTGTGTGTGTGTGAGAGAGAGAGAGAGAGAGAGAGAGAGAGAGAGAGAGAGAGAGAGAGAGAGAGAGAGAGAGAAATAATATGATGTGGAATAGTCTATATTCTTTTTTTTCTCTCTCTCTCTGAAACCGGGGAGGAAAAAAAAAGAGGACAGGGTAAAAATTCTCGATCATACACAAAATCATTCACCAAAAAAAAAGAGAGAGAGAGAAAAAAAAGTTTGAATACGTTGAGTTGATTTGGACAACTGTTCGTTTTCAGCCGCCAGACCAGAAACACGAATCGAACGTAAAATATAATGGAAAGAAATACGAGATTATTTTAATTCTAAAATCTGGTCATATCTAGCGAGCAGAGCACTAAGGCCCCCACACTTCTAAACCCTTGAAGCCTTATTGCACGTATGATAATGCTCGTGCCAGGGTTATATATAAAGCTTGTTGGTGTGACAAGATGCTTGTATTATAAGGCTTATCCTACTAATATTGATACTTATACTAGCTGATCTAACGCTTTTCAAAGTTCTATAGACACAGCGTTAGCAACATGAAGTATAATGCTCTCAACACACCACAGAATATAGAAAAAAAGATAACATACAAAGCTGGGAAAAGTTACTCAAAAAAAAAGATATCTATATTAGATAAGAAAGATAACTTTATCACAGATACTGATGCCTTTACCACTGAAGAACATGCGTCAAGCTGTTGATATAATTCAAGAGGAAACGAGTGTGTCTAGCAAGCGAAAGGGGATTCGAAGTGCACTTTAAACTCCCTAGGCGGATTTAGCGTCTGCTATCCCCAGTGTGTTTCATCCCGGTAATGGGTGTCTTTGTGAGTGCGTTCGTAAGTGCGGCAGTGGCCATCAGACGACGTGAGTGAGTTCGTATTCAGGGTAATGACGAATTCGGTCGCCAGGTCGAATTCGTGCATAAGGGAGAGGCGATACTGACAAATCAAACGTTCACCTCTCAAGAGTGGGTTGGTAATGCCCGGAGGCAAGACTCAGCCAATCTTCATTGGCTCACGTTTATGATCATGTAGATACTATGACCACCGCATCGAAACCAGACACCACCACAACCCTACCACTCATAGACAAGCCACAAAAGACCGATTCCTTCACTCGGAACCACCCATTCCAATACATGCCTTACCCTCACGATCAAAACCTCACCGCATCCAACAGTTGTCCTCCTACGCTCTATATTCGTAGCACCTGCCGAGGAGCATCTTCCTCAACCCTATCATATGCTTGCTCCATGGCCATAAATGCCATGTAAGAATTCCTCTCTTTGGCAAAATATTCCTCACACAAATTTTTCAAAGCACACACCTGGTCCACACGTCTTGCAAAACACTTTTGAGGCCACATTGCTCTTTCACAATCTGATTTCTCTTTGCATGTCGAAATCCTTTTAATCACTACACGCGCGAGCACACACACACACACACGTGTGTATATATATATATATATATATATATATATATATATATATATATATATATATATATATATATATATATTTTTTTTTTTTTTTTTTTTTTTTATACTTTGTCGCTGTCTCCCGCGTTTGCGAGGTAGCGCAAGGAAACAGACGAAAGAAATGGCCCAACCCCCCCCATACACATGTACATACACACGTCCACACACACAAATATACATACCTACACAGCTTTCCATGGTTTACCCCGGACGCTTCACATGCCTTGATTCAATCCACTGACAGCACGTCAACCCCTGTATACCACATCGCTCCAATTCACTCTATTCCTTGCCCTCCTTTCACCCTCCTGCATGTTCAGGCCCCGATCACACAAAATCTTTTTCACTCCATCTTTCCACCTCCAATTTGGTCTCCCTCTTCTCCTCGTTCCCTCCACCTCCGACACATATATCCTCTTGGTCAATCTTTCCTCACTCATTCTCTCCATGTGCCCAAACCATTTTAAAACACCCTCTTCTGCTCTCTCAACCACGCTCTTTTTATTTCCACACATCTCTCTTACCCTTACGTTACTTACTCGATCAAACCACCTCACACCACACATTGTCCTCAAACATCTCATTTCCAGCACATCCATCCTCCTGCGCACAACTCTATCCATAGCCCACGCCTCGCAACCATACAACATTGTTGGAACTACTATTCCTTCAAACATACCCATTTTTGCTTTCCGGGATAATGTTCTCGACTTCCACACATTTTTCAAGGCTCCCAAAATTTTCGCCCCCTCCCCCACCCTATGATCCACTTCCGCTTCCATGGTTCCATCCGCTGACAGATCCACTCCCAGATATCTAAAACACTTCACTTCCTCCAGTTTTTCACCATTCAAACTCACCTCCCAATTGACTTGACCCTCAACCCTACTGTACCTAATAACCTTGCTCTTATTCACATTTACTCTTAACTTTCTTCTTCCACACACTTTACCAAACTCCGTCACCAGCTTCTGCAGTTTCTCACATGAATCCGCCACCAGCGCTGTATCATCAGCGAACAACAACTGACTCACTTCCCAAGCTCTCTCATCCCCAACAGACTTCATACTTGCCCCTCTTTCCAAGACTCTTGCATTTACCTCCCTAACAACCCCATCCATAAACAAATTAAACAACCATGGAGACATCACACACCCCTGCCGCAAACCTACATTCACTGAGAACCAATCACTTTCCTCTCTTCCTACACGTATACATGCCTTACATCCTCGATAAAAACTTTTCACTGCTTCTACATGTGCCTGCCTGTGTACCGTTTTGTCCACGTAGTTAAAGGCAATCTTCACATAAGATATGATTTTCTGGCACTACCTCACTGACGCTGGCGATTGAGTATAATGAATGATATATATATATATATATATATATATATATATATATATATATATATATATATATATATATATATATATATATACATATATATATCCTTTATCGAGGATATATATATATATATATATATATATATATATATATATATATATATATATATATATATATATATATATATATCATTCATTATACTCAATCGCCAGCGTCAGTGAGGTAGTGCCAGAAAATCATATCTTATGTGAAGATTGCCTTTAACTACGTGGACAAAACGGTACACAGGCAGGCACATGTAGATGAAGTCCGAGCCATGTATGTACGTGTGTGTGTGTGCGTGTGTGCGCGCGTCTGTCCTCTTAAGTGCCATAAGCCGTGTTAACCCTGGCACTCTCTCTCTCTCTCTCCCCCTCCCACGTGTGCCAGACTGACATACACTCGACGTGCATTTGGCACTTAGCACAGTAAAGTTTTTGTCACTCAGCTGCCGCTAACCCTAGCGGCTCTAGCATCCTCCCTGACTCAACCCAGGCTCAAAGCATGACGCCCTCCTACTCAAGCAACACCCCAGGGCTATTATATATATATATATATATATATATATATATATATATATATATATATATATATATATATATATATATAGGGGATAGGGGAGAAAGAATACTTCCCACGTATTCCCTGCGTGTCGTAGAAGGCGACTAAAAGGGGAGGGAGCGGGTGGCTGGAAATCCTCCCCTCTCGTTTTTTTTTTTAATTTTCCAAAAGAAGGAACGGAGAGGGGGGTCAGGTGAGGATGTTCCCTCTGAGGCCCGGTCCTCTGTTCTTGGCGCTACCTCGCTAATGCGGGAAATGGCGAATAGTGTGAAAGAAAGAAGAAAGATATATATTATGTACATGTGTCTATATGTATATGTCTCTGTGTGTGTATATATATATATATATATATATATATATATATATATATATATATATATATATATATATATATATATATGTATACGTTGAGATGTATACGTATGTATATGTGCGTGTGTGGACGTGTATGTATATACATATGTGTGTGTGGGTGGGTTGGGCCTTTCTTTCGTCTGTTTGCTTGCGCTACCTCGCTAACGTGGGAGACAGCGACAAAGTGTAATAGTAATGATGATAAGTAATAATATATATAAATATATGATTACTATTTGTGTGTTAAGGGAAGGGAGTTTTATTTGTTTACACTCGTGTTGCATAGCTTAAGCCACGCATCCATTTATCGACCAGGCCTAAGGTGAGGATGAACACTTAGGTTGAATGCAAGCCGACTGCCGCGACCAGGATTCGAACCCATGTGGGCCCGACCCCCAGCCAGCCTGTGGTGACTCATGGTCAATAACGCTAAAGACGACACCACAGAGACCCTTGTCTTTATGTGTGAGTGTGTGTGGGTGTGTGTGTGTGTGTGATGACTACGGCTTAATGAGTAACGCGAGATGTGAAAATAATACGAACAATCCCCGAACTTTAACGTGACCCTTTCACCTTTCCTGACCCGACCATGACCTTTTTCTTTTACTTCTTCTTGACCTGACATTCGACAATCACGGGTTTCAACCCCTTTTCTTGCTTCGACCCGAATTAAAGTCGGGTCAGATTCATCATATTTTTTTCATTCGAATCTCCTCTGGCTGACTTCATCTTCATCTTCTCTATTCGTCTACTAATCCAACTCTCTCCTGTGAGATCGTAAATCAATCATTCCCTCCTATCTCTCTCTCTCTCTCTTGTCTGCCTCAGACGTACCCTCGGAGAACAAGAGCAGGGGAAAAAATATGTGTCTGAGAGAGAGAGAGAGAGAGAGAGAGAGAGAGAGAGAGAGAGAGAGAGAGAGAGAGAGAGACACTCTGTCGCAGGCAGCTACTAAATGATCATGTCCAGCTTACAGTAGAAAAACCTTTTTCTTCTCCTTCCCCTCACAACACCACCACTAACAACTACGAAAATATTAGCGGTCAGACGAGGTCAGTCACCCTATACCCGCCTTTGGTAAAAGTGCCTTACGAAACGACACGAAGCAATCTGGACTCCGAGAGAGAGAGAGAGAGAGAGAGAGAGAGAGAGAGAGAGAGAGAGAGAGAGAGAGAGAGAGAGAGAGAGACGCTGATGGTCGTAGGCTAATGCTTTCAGTAAAAGCCCCCTGTTACCTTATTGGCCAGCCAACTTGAAAGGAACCAATCACAACTCGCGTCTCGACACAGAAGAGACGACTATGGGCCAAGAAGGGAGAGAGAGAGAGAGAGAGAGAGAGAGAGAGAGAGAGAGAGAGAGAGAGATAAAAGAGAGATAAAAGAGAGAGAGAGAGATAAAGAGAGAGAGAGAGAGAGAGAGAGAGAGAGAGAGAGAGAGAGAGAGAGAGAGAGAGATAAAAGAGAGAGAAGAGAGAGAGAGAGAGAGAGAGAGAGAGAGAGAGAGAGAGAGAGAGAGAGAGAGAGAGAGAGAGAGAGTGTTCAACACTTTATTGTTCTGTGTTCACTGTTCTTCTACGGCTTGCACGACGCGGATCCTTCTTACCCTCCAGTGTTCTTACAGAACAATGACCGGTTCAACTTTTCCAGTTATATTTTCCTCGGGCTCAACTTTCTGCCTCTAGTGTTATCATTCCTGGACTGAGTTTTTTTCTCCTAGGATTTTTATTTTTTCCCTGTACTAATTTCTTCCGTCGATTTCTTCCTCGGGACGACTTTTCCTGTATCATTTTTTCCCCCTATGCTGTACTTTTCTTGTAGCATTTTTCCCGTGTTGTAATTTTTTTCCCCTAGTATTACTTCCCGCGTTGAACTTTTCCCCGTCATATTTTTCCAAGAGATGAACTTTTCCTCTAGATTTTTTTCCCTTTCAGCTGAACTTTCCCGCCTGCATCACAAACCACGCGTTGAACTTATCTTTTTTTACACAGCTCATGGAACGTAAAATTTTCCCCCTTCGCTACTAACCTATTTGTTTGTTGGGGGTATGGCCTAACCCCTCGTTGAACAAGTCCATGTTCAATATGATACTCTCTGGTAATGTACATTTCACCATCCCATTTCCCTTACCCTGTGATCTTTACTGAAGTCTACATCTGTTCAAAGGTACACTCCCTCCAGACCCTACCCTGATATAATGTTCATATCTCTGTTAATGACTTGTTTTGATGAACACAAAGCTTTGTTAATCTCACCGAGTGAAAACGATAAACGAAGGCAGTTGTCTAACCTCTATACGATTTTATCAACTGAAATCAGTATAATCTGTATTTCAAAAGACGTGTATCGGAAAGAGGAAAGAAAGAAAGAAAGAAAGAAAAAACATTTCCTAAAGTTGAAGGAATTACGTTCCTGAGAGAGAGAGAGAGAGAGAGAGAGAGAGAGAGAGAGAGAGAGAGAGAGAGAGAGAGAGAGTGAGAGAGAGAGAGAGAGAAGAGAGAGAGAGAAATTTCACACACCCGACCTGAAAATAAACAGGCAATTTCTCTCTCTCTCTCTCTCTCTCTCTCTCTCTCTCTCTCTCTCTCTCTCTCTCTCTCTCTCCATCAACTTGATGAAAGGTTCGGGGGGGAACCGAGAGACACAAGCCAGGCAATACAATTTATAGAAAACTTTCTCACAACAGCATCGAAACCACTTGAGCAAAACTTGCTTCCACACACACACACACACAAACGCCGACACACAAACACAGAGTCGAAACAGGCTCCTTGAGTCTCAAAGGGCTTCTGGTGGCGACATCTCTCAAAAGCGAAGCCTCGACAAAAGAATATAATTGATGCTTTCTGTTTCTAATGGCCCATTGGTTAATGGAATGGGCAAGCACACAGTATTTGCAGCTCCAATATATATATATATATATATATATATATATATATATATATATATATATATATATATATATATATATATATGAAAAAGATGACAATTGAGCGCGTGATCTAGCAAATTCCTTCTAATCCATGGGGAAAATAAACACGATAAGTTCACAAGTGCACTTTCGTGTAATGATCACATCATCAGGGGAGATACGAGAAAGAGAAATATGAGTTGATATACATCATTCACCATTTGCTAATTCAATGTGATACACCCTCACCATGTGAGCTTAGATCCTTTAGAATATATTCTGATCCCTAAAGAGGTTAATTGTGACTCACTATGACAGTAGTCAGTTAGTGAGAGTCAGTGAAACCAGGCGAACGCGAGGTGAAAGGTCGCTGGCGAGAACATCTGCTGGTCAGAGGTTGGGAGTCGGTTAGTATTTCATTCGCTGGCCTTGTTTAGGGGATTGAATATTCCCCACAAACTTCGAGTATTGGCGCGCGCGGTGAGTCACAGCGGCCAAGAATACCACTGTGGACCAGTGAATCACGAGAGCATACATCATCAGCATACACCATCAGCATACATCATACATCACCAGCATACATCATACATCATCAGTATACATCATCATACATCGTCAGCATACATCATACATCATCAGCATACATCATCAGCATACATCAGTCATACGCAGGTATACGCAAGACCGTCAATCAAACAACGGACGAGTACATAAACACGGACGAGTACACGGCCATGGACGAGTACACAGCCACGGACGAGTACATAAACACGGACGAGTACACGCAGTACGTTGTCAGCGAAGGTCTAAAAACAACTCGTCCCTTTCTGTACAAAAGCGGACATAGAAATAAAAATCAACACCATTAAAACCCCGACCTGGGGTCTCATATCTGTTTCTCTCTGACGGAAGCTCGACTGATATCAAGAAGAAGAAGAAGAAGAAGAAGAAGAAGAAGAAGAAGAAGAAAAAAAAAAATAGCGCTTGTTTTCCCACTAAGGTTCGGTGGGTTAAAAGTGTTCTCCCCCGACAGCCACAGCGATGATGGGTGGAGGCAATTTCTCGTGGAAAGGTCTCTCGAGGGACGGAGAGAGAGAGAGAGAGAGAGAGAGAGAGAGAGAGAGAGAGAGAGAGAGAGAGAGAGAGAGAGAGAGAGAGAGAGTTCACCTTTGCCAGGCGTTGGCTTGATATAAACATCTGCAGGTCATTCAAGATGGCTTGAAAAGCCCTGCTCTTACCCAGGTTTAAGTTCTGAAGACTCCTGTGGCCCTGAGGCTAAAGGCGCTACTTACAGTAGGAGGGATGTGTAGACTCCTTTGTAGTGATAAGATCTTTGACGAGGCTGTAATCCTAGTGAGTAGGGTACGGTAACACACACACACACACACACATATATATATATATATATATATATATATATATATATATATATATATATATGTTTCCCTGCGCTACCTCGCTGACGCGGGAAACAGCGGTTAAGTATACTAAATAACAAATAAATGAAGGATCTTAATACAGCCCTTGTGCACTTTGAAAGTTTAACAAATCTGGGCCACACACAGGATAAACACAATCTGTAAAAGGCATTATAAAAGCAAATCTACGAGTTACAGGCCAATCCATGTCATTTTCAAAACAACTGCAGTACACAACTATACCCTTAATAATAAAATAAAATAATAAATCAAAATAATAAAACAATAAAATAATAAAATAATAATAAAATAAAATAATAAAACATTCTTTATTCCATATCCTGTGACGACACCAAAATAGCCAAATTTAAAAGGGAGGGTTTGAAGCGTAGGCTGTGGTCAGCAGAACTGAAACCAATACGAACTGCAGGAGGGAAATCTAACCGTTCATTTCATGTGAGATGCACCGTATGGAAATTCAATCTTCGAAGAAGATAAGAGACCTTTATAGAAATTGGGTGAGTTCCGTGAGAGAGAGACCGCAGTTCGGTGGGTGCCAGCAAGAATCAGCGCCGGAGATGACGATAGCTGGAGGGAAACCATTTCAAAGGGAATGCATGAGGAGAATCACCGACGCAGATTCAGTGGACTATTCCACGAAATGCAATCGATCCTGACCGTGACAGTGCAATGGATCAAGAGCGACATGGGGAGCATTTTCAAGAATTTGGAAGATCGCATGGTTGGTTAGGTTTCAATCTAGAATCATTCATTGCCTTTCTTCGAAAAACTTTATATATAATTGTCTTTACATGCCGTTGACTATTGCTTTTCTATCGTACGTACGTCTAAAGTTATTCAACTTTTCAAGTGCACGAGGGTTTTGCGAAGACCTTTACATCCGTCTGAAACCACACACCCCGTGACATACACGATTCACACTTTCTCGTCTGCGCTCTGGGCCTCACCCATCCTCACATCAGTGCGAACACCGACTCAGCACATCCTACTGCCCTTTATGCCCACGATGTAACTATGACACAGACACACAGACACATCTAACACTACGTTGACTTTATGCCCTAAGGGTCCCATCCGGTGGACGTGGCCGGCTTCCCGAGCGCTGCGCGAGTTAGAAGAGGAAGTATACATATACCAACATGTGGGAGTCACATTTATATGCTGTCGAAGCCACGAAGTGCAGCACACGTCCTCATTTCCAACACCTCAAACATTCACAAACATTTTTGTCCCGCTGGACCACTAGCTTTTGGGGGGGTTGGGGGGGAAGGGGGATTAGGAAGCAATTTCGTTGGGGAGGGTTAATGACCTCTCTCTCTCTCTCTCTCTCTCTCTCTCTCTCTCTCTCTCTCTCTCTCTCTCTCTCTCTCTCTCTCGCCTGACACACCCAAGTGTCAAAACTCGGGAGCCTCAAAATTGTGGATGGGGGGAGATCGCAACGCAATCATTCTAACGCGGTGGTGTGTGTGTGTGTGTGTGTGTGTGTGTGTGTTCGGAACTCACTCCTCCACCACATCATGGTCTATCATTCACTGGGCTATCTCGACTCTTGATTTTCACTCTGGCTTCTATTTGATTATACGAAACACTTTAGGATTTCAGCTTTGGGGTTTATCTGGCGAAATGTATCTTACGGTGTATACAGTATACATATTTCACTGCGGAAATATGTATACAGAAGTATGTACTTTTATGGTAACGGGCTACTACTGTCCCCAGATTGGCTCCCCTTCTATATATATAAATAAATGTATATATAGATATCATATAATGAATCCACACTATACTAAAAAGCATCGGCAAAGACCAGACACACACACACACACACACACACACACACACACACACACACACACACACACACACAGGTACACAATTGTCTTACAAACGAATATAAAATGCACACTTGAAGAACCTACAACAAAGTACAAATGTACTTATGTACTAAACCTAAACCGGTTAAAAAGGCGTAAATAAAAAAATTATGGTTCACAAAAGTACATACAAATACCCAACATAAGTACCATATTCGCTTGACCATTGGGTGGCAAGACAAAGTCGAACAAGCCAAAGATAAAGACATGAAATCCACCCTTTCTGTTTCAGGCCAGCGAGGCTGGACGAACAAGAGGCTAAGCCACATATTATCTTATGAGATGAAAATACTTTTATTCTGGCTAATACTTTCCTGGACCCAAGGTTCAAACTTTGGGTAATACTTTTCATACTCGTGGTCAACACTTTTTATAAACAACCTGTATTTAAATAAATCTCATCAAAACTCGCGGTTAATACTTTTCAAAACTCGCTTTTAATAAATGTCCTCAAAACGCGTGAGTAATACTTTCAAAAAAAACACCAACGACGCGGTTAATAAACGAAAAAAGAAAACGGACGGAGGTTAACAAATTTCCAAATTCGGAGTACAAACTCGTTAATACTTTCAAAAAAAAATAAAAACTTTAATAATGCCTTCAGGTAGGACAAATTGGTTTCGTTAACACCCGTCGTTATTACCAGCGACCATTACAAAGCGGTGGAGAGCAAATTTCCCAGCGAACATATTCAAATAAGCATATTAATTATGCATGGAAATATACACTGTAATTTAGACTTGAGGTGACACAGCAATTAGTGTGTGATGTATATATGAATAACTAATCTATCATATACATTTATGTTGTAAGATACTGATACACATACACGAGTTTATATTGGAAAGGATCTCAATTTTGCGCGTGATCAAGATATTCCTATGAGTCCACGGGGAAAATGAAACACGAAAAGTTCCCGAGTGCACTTTCGTGTAATAATCACATCATCAGGGGAGACACGAGAGAGAAATATAACGAGTTTTTATATATATATATATATATATATATATATATATATATATATATATATATATATATATATATATATATAAAGAACGATGGTTCTAATTATTCAATAGTGAGTAGTTAATCGCGAAAAAATAACCATAATAATTGACTATTAACAACCATTCAGCAAGGACAGCCATCCATCCATCAACATCTCATTATCTCTCTCCCTCTCTCTCTCTCTCTCTCTCTCTCTCTCTCTCTCTCACACACACACACAGTAAATTAAAAGTGTACGTCACTGAGTTTAATACTAGCCTCTCCCACAGATTGCAATGGGGATGATGATGATTAGAAAAAAAAAAGAAAAAAAAATATGTATATTAGATGGTATGTGTACACAACTTCCCTTTATTACACTGGGTAATTGAGTAACGTATTACTCTCCCTCACACACCCCACCCCTCCTTAACCCTTATCCCCCCCCCTCCCCTCAGTACGTAATCACCATGTGCCCAACGGTGATTAATTAAGCACATAATTAAGTACCTAATTGAAACCAGAAGTGCTTTAAGGATACGTCGCTGGCGTGTCCAGGGGAGATACAGTCTCTCTCTCTCTCTCTCTCTCTCTCTCTCTCTCTCTCTCTCTCTCTCGTGTGTGTGTGTGTGTGTGTGTGTGTGTGTGATGAGTAATTGACTGTGTGATGAGTAATTGAGTAACTTGATGACACCCTAACAACCACCCCCCCTTCCCCTCCCCCCTCCCTCCACCACGTCCTAATGGCGTCATTAACCCATCGTCCAATCGACCCTCGTGTGACGTCATACATCACCACCACTCCCCTCTAGCCTCTCGTCTCTCCACGCATGACGTCACGGAGCACCTTGATCTGCCACGGTATGACGTCATAACCACAGTGACTACGTAATATAATTACAAATGTAGATGTACGAAGATAGGTCATAGGTAGATACAATCATGAATAGATTATCAGAGTAGATAGATTTCGGTGATCTACTTAACTGAATAGATTATCAGAGTAGATAGATTTCGGTGATCTACTTAACTGAATAAATTATCAGAGTAGATAGATTTCGGTGATCTACTTAACAGATGCAGAAGAAAACAGTTAAATAAATAGATAAAGAAAAAAAAGAGAGATGTTACGATAGAGAGCTGGATAATTAGACAGAGAGATGGATAATTAGACAAAGAGCTGAATAATTAGAAAGATGGATAATTAGGCAAAGAGCTGGATAATTAGAAAGATGGATAATTAGGCAAAGGGCTGGATAATTAGAAAGATGGATAATTCGGCAAACAGCTGAATAATTAGAGAGAAAGATGGATAATTCGACAGAGAAATGGATAATCAGACACATATACGTTAACAGAAATATATAGAGTTACATATAAAGCTCTCGCTTCATGACCCGGAGATATCAGTATCACTCATTACGAATCAAATAAAAAAAAACGAGATAGGAATCTAATCCTTCTGTGTCTTCGAGACGATAGCCATCAAACCAGAGACATTAAGGATTTACGTCCTTTTAAACTGGGAGGTTACGAGTGATGACCAAAACGTATAGGAAATAAAAGAGAGAAAGAGAGAAAGAAAAAAGAAAGGGGCTCTGTGATTTTTCATTTCGTTTCGTCTCTTGATTATTTTGAAATACTATCTTACATACATAGATAAACATACACACACACGCACATGCACACACACAAACATATATATATATATATATACTATGAAAATTTACCGACTGTTCTTAAAGTGGATGATGAACAGCTAGGTTGTCTGTGAGCCGACTAGACTTTCCTAGACTCGAATCCTGCTCGAACCCTAATGTAATCCATTGTCATTGACGCTAACCACTAGACCACGGAAGCTCAACTGTTTGTAGCAGATATTCAAATAGAATTTTATATAGAAAAAAAAAATACAGGTTTGAAAACAGCAATTACTTTTCCCCAGACAAATTAACAGAGATCCAGCGATAAAAATGGTATTGGAGAATGTAATTACAGTATGTTATTACGTCCCTGCAATGTAATTATCACTAGGGTACTTATGCATATTTCACAAGACCCAGACAGGGGGAGTATAATGCCATCCCTCTGAAAAAGGCTTTTTTTACGTAAAGTCGTTCGTTCCATTACGAATAGTGCGTGACCGAACGTCTGTCCTTACGAACGGAGACTGTGAACCACGAACGGTGTTTGTATACATATATTCACGAACGGTGCTTAACGTTTACGGATGGAGCGTTCGTATAAACGGACGCATAGAGGCGTGGAGTCTGACTCTAAGGAGGAGACCCACCTGAAGTAGGCTTTCTGGTCGCCATCTGATCTCGCTCCTTCACACTGAAACACCTGCACGTCGGCGGCGCTCTGGTACACACAGCTCGATTCCCCGGCCTCTGGCGGCGCCCAAAGGGAGACAGACTCCTCCTCTCTCCAGATCATCGTCTGGAGAGAGAGAGAGAGAGAGAGAGAGAGAGAGAGAGAGAGAGAGAGAGAGAGAGAGAGAGAGAGAGAATGTGCGCCATGACCAGGTGTTGCGCTAGCCCAAGCCTGCCTGGCACCAATGTATAACCTCCTCCCCCTCCTCAATCATTTTGGCCTCCCTCCTGATTGCATTACTAGCAGCTCCACACCAGGGCGCCCCTTGAACCGCAACGGCCACTTACAACGACCTACTTAAAACTTAAGTCACTACAGAGGTACTTAAAACAAAACCTGGAAAAAAAACTCTGTGAAGTATTAGACCTGATCACACTTGTGGAGGAAGAGCCATCTTCTCGAAATGAAAGGCTCGAATGCTCTCCTCACCTGGGTTCGTCTGCTTCGAGACGTGCCTAAGGGAGATCGAAACAGTTCCGAACCACCAGTTCTTACAAGATTCGGGTTCGCCGCCTTCGCCTTCAAATATAAGCTTCTCTTAGCCTTACTGAGGGCCTTAGACAAGGCTGAGTACTGAAGGCCTGTGGAACACTGTCTCAGTGTCAATTTTCTGAACCTAAGAGACCTTTCCTCATGCACAATACCTCCAAATAACTGACCACAAGAATTCACCAATTGGTTCATAAACACCTTCATACCCTTCATCCGCAAGTGTCAGCTATGAAGGTGTTGAACTTGCACTTGAGGCATGGTTGTGGATCCTTATCAACACGTAGGAAGGGAAGTACATCTTGCTCTATCTCCTCAAAACACTGTCATCTTCACGTCTCAAACATTATGGTAATATGTAAAGGGATTTCTCTGTTCTTTTTTTTTTTCCTCCTTTGCCAACTGGATTACATGTATATTGTGAGAGTTATTATGTTCAAACGATCCTGTTACTTGAAAGAACTACGTAATTAGAATTTGCTCATTACATATTCCTCTCTCTCTCTCTCTCTCTCTCTCTCTCTCTCTCTCTCTCTCTCTCTCTCTGGCACTTAAAGGTTTATTACGCTCAAAGACACTACGTACCCCTAAGAAATATATATATCTAATGTCCAGAGATATTTCCCATTTAATGACAGCTCTTACGTAAAGAAATATTTTTTTTTAGGAAACTGGAAGAGCTGCCTCACTGAATGAAATAGTAGGTCATGGATGAAGCACTTCTAAAAATATTTTCGAATGAAAAACGGGAATATAGGTCAGGATTCAAGCTACATTATTAAAGATATTCCTTCCTGAATTTATGAACATTAAAGATATCTCTCAATGAATCACGAATATCTATCTCCCAATGAATCACGAATATCTATCTCCCAATGAATCACGAATATCTATCTCCCAATGAATCACGAATATCTATCTACGTCGTAATTCAAGCTATATCAAAGATAACACTACGTGAATCACCCATGCCTGCCTGGGTCGTGGTGTCCAGCCATCTCCTTCAGCTCACAATACAGTTGACCGAGAGTGACCTTTGAACTCTCGACACCGAACCTATTACTAAAACCGAGTTCTACCCTCACAGCCTTCACGACAACCCATCCCCTTCCACAAACCACCCTTCCTTCCTCTCCCTCCTCTCCCACCAATCCACACACCTCTCCAAGATTGGGACACTCCATTCGCGTGGAAATTATTGCTTTTGACGCTGCAACGGACATTTTTTTTTGAGTAGAAGCCATTCTGAAAAGCCTTTTGTCTCTCTCTCTCTCTCTCTCTCTCTCTCTCTCTCTCTCTCTCTCTCTCTCTCCCCTACTCGAATCTACCCCAACGACTGAACCACCACCCCACTCTGCCCCCCACTCTCAAAAAATGAGTCTATTACGAACTTCTAAGAACATCCAAGATAGTTTGAGGCGAAGATTTTTTTTTTTTTTACCAATTATGCAAAGTGGTACGTGGCAAGCAACACAGAGGAAGGCCTTGAAGAGACTTCCCGCCCCCTAAACACATTCATTGCCTGATTGACTTGATTCGTTTATGACGGTCTGTGTCAACACTGTGTGCTTTGATCGTTTTCATGGCTGTATGGGAAACTGGGTTCTTTAGTTCACTGGTATAAGGGTGCGAATGCTTTTTTTTTGTGAGTATAGATAGGTGGGTGTGTGTGTGTGTGTGTGTGTGTGTGTGATACTACTATCTACTATTTACCAAATGGCGTCTCTTCGTTGTATATCAACTGACTTATATTTCCCTCTTGTGTCTCCCCTGATGATGTGATTATTACACGAGAGTGCACTTGGGAACTTATCGTGTTTTTACAGTCATTATCGTGAACGACGTTCCCCTATTCATCAACACTCGCCTACGTGCCAAATGCGACGAGAGAGAAATAAAGAGGGGAAAAAAAATATCTCATTTTGCTCTCGATATGGACGTGAGAAAACAGAGATATGCAAATTTTCCTCCATTATGGTCGCGGTGTGTTAAGGGCGAGCTTTTAGCGGTAGTGGGTCGGCCGTCCAGCCTTCTTAACAGCCCTTGTTTTCCTCAGCCGGTCCATAAAAGGCTGGAGCCCTTTTTTTTTTTGTCCTGCCCTCATCACCTACCCTGTGGAGTACTTTGGCCCTTAGCGTGCGTTCTAGGCCCTTAGCCTACTTAGCCCTTGGGTTACTCAGGGTTTTAGCCCTTAGCGTATTTAGCCTTTAGCCCACACAGTTTTTTTGTCGCTTGTGCCCTTAGCCTCATCAGCCCTTTAGCCTTCTCTGCTCTTAGCCTTATCAGCCCTTACCCTTATCAGTCTTTATTCTAATCTGCCCTTTTGCCTTATAAGTCCTTACCCATCCTCTGCCCTTATCCATATCAGCCCTTACACAAATCTGCCCTTAGCCTCCTCATCAGCCCTTACCCCGTTTCATCCCTAAGTCTATTCATCCCAGACTGCTTCACCTAGCCCTCCTCAATTCGCCATCTAGCCCCTAGTCTTTCAGCCCTCTCCTTCCAGACCCCTCCATCACCCTTACACCAACAGGACCTTAGCCTCTATCCATCACCCTATCTTTTCAGCCTTATCCACGAGTCCCTATCCTAATCCTACACTTCCAGCCCATCCCCACCATACTATCCTTTCGACTTTGTCCTTTAAGCCCTTATCCATCTTCTACTATCCACAATCCCTATTCCTTTCAGCACTTTCCTATCGTCCCTGTCACTTCATCCGTGCCCAATAATCTATCCCCCACTCCTATTCACCCCACCCTGGGAATAACAAGTTCACACACAGGGTTTTATGACTGGTTCATATCCAGCACAGCGTCAGCCGCTCAAACAAATATGGCCTACATTACATCTTCATTTCTCTTTTGTATAAATAATCAGTCATCTGTACCCTCGCGGAGTGAAACACAGAGCTGCCTCAGGGCGAGGGCAAGATCTCTCATAATTCATTTAATGTAGAAAACCAAATTCTCTTGATCACTGAAAAATCAAGTCGGCATCAGATGGGTCCAGTGGATCACATACCTCACACGTATAAACAAGCACAACGCCTGTATTTCATATATCTCTACGAAATGAAAGAGTGATCCAGTACTCCGGCCCTTTGAACAAGTCCTACATTTTCTCATTTTCCTAATGCACTAACAACAAAGGAAAAAAAAAATACACACACACAAACACATCAGCGTCAAAATACGATTCTTTTTTTCATTCGTATTCAAATTTTCTGAGCTTACGCAAAACATACTTGCGTCAGGGTGACGACTTCATGTCTCCCTCACACGACCTACATTCTCTTAACTTTTTTTTTATTAGACTTTTGGTAAAGCGGAGCGGAAACGCTCGCTTAAACTCGAGCAAGTGTAGGTGTTCCAACGATGGTGTAAGCGGCAACGCTCGCTTAAACTCGACCGAGAGTAAATGTTCCAGTGATGGTGTAAGCGGCAACGCTCGCTTAAACTCGACCGAGATGTTCCAGCGATGGTGTAAGCGGCGGCAACGCTCGCTTAAACACGACCAAGTGTTCAAGCGATGGTACAAGACTTCATTTCAGCGAAGCGTGAACGTCATAGGGCAAATTCACACGGCGCTGTAGATGAGTGTTCGTCGTGAGTAAAATGAGTTTGTCTTTATTTACTTACGGGAAAACATATGAGGTTTATCTTTTTTCAATCTATACGATTTTCTTTTTTCTTTTTCTATCATGAAGGTGGGGGAAGGTCGCGGGAACAATCCTAACCACTGCAGTGAGTTCATTTGTTATGAATTTGTTATTTACGAGAACCTTTGATCATAACGTCTCTACAAAATAAGGATTTATAATTAATATATATATATATATATATATATATATATATATATATATATATATATATATATATATATATATATATATATATATATTTTCCGATGAGTCCACTGGGAAAATGAAATACGATACGTTCCCAAGTGCACTTTCGTGTCATAATCACATCATCAGGGGAGACACAAGAGAGAAGTATAACAGTCAGTTGATATACAACGAAGAGACGTAGCTAGGACGCCCTTTGGTAAACATGTGATTGTCCAAGACAGACAACGCGCGTATCATAAACTTATTATGTAGACAAGAAGGTGAATTGTTTACAAATTTTATCAACAATAAAGTTATCCAATTTGTATATGTAGACCACTAATATTAAGGTTATAATTCTTTGTGTATTTAATATATTTCCAGTAAATATATGTTCAACTATTTCATGCTAGGCTTAATGCAATATTAGTCTAATTTCTAAAACTAGTTCAGCCGTAGTAACCAACGCGTATTATTTTCAATATTTACTAAAAAAAAAATTGTGTTTAGATCATTTTTCAAATGGTTCGTGCCAAGTCGTTCCTCACGCTGAGGGGTTACGTCGTCGTAGTCTAATGGGATAAGTCGTTGTATTTAAGGGGTTAAGTCGTCGTATTCCTGATCGTCGTATTTAAGGGATTAAGTCGTCGTATTTACTCTTTTTTTTTTTCTCTCTCTCTCTCCAGATTTATAGCAACATCGAATCTGCACCAAGCTATACCAACACACACACACACAAACACACACACACCCATATATATATATATATATATATATATATATATATATATATATATATATATATATATATATATATATTGAAAAGGATCACAATTTTGCGCGTGATCAAGATATTCCTACGAGTCCATGGGGAAAATGAAACACGAAAAGTTCCCAAGTGCACTTTCGTGTAATAATCACATCATCAGGGGAGAGACAAGAGAGAAATATAACAGTCACTTGATATACATCGAAGAGACGAAGCTAGGACGCCATTTGGTAAACATGTGATTGTCCAATACATACAACGAGCGTTTATAAACTTATCATTTTACAAATTTTATCAACAATAAGGTTATCTAACTTGTACAGACCATCACTAATATTAAGATTATAATTCTTGGTTATTCCTATGAGTCCACGGGGAAAACGAAACAGGAAAAGTTCCCAAGTACCAAGAGAAATATCATTGAATCTTCTATTATTAAATACATCAAGAATTATAATCTTAATATCAGTGATGGTCTATACTAGATAACTTTATTGTTGATAAAATTTGTAAAATGATAAGTTTATGAACACTCGTTGTATGTTTTGGACAATCACATGCTTACCAAATGGCGTCCTAGCTTCGTCTCTTCGATGCATATCAACTGACTGTTATATTTCTCTCTTGTGTCTCCCCTGATGATGTGATTGTTACACGAAAGTGCACTTGGGAACTTTTCGTGTTTCATTTTCCCCGTGGACTCATAGGAATATATATATATATATATATATATATATATATATATATATATATATATATATATATATATATATACATCATACTAAATACGTTTTCCGGTAAAATACGCCACTCTCGCTAAAGCAGGATCCGCTATAAAGCAATTAGTCTATCATTAAATATTACTGACATATTTTTTTTGAGCTGCCAGTGGTACAATATCACGGTGATAAAAATGACATTATAATGAATGAGCGAGGCAGATCAGGTTTTTTTTTTTTCCTTTTTCGCCATGATTTTCATTGTCAAAAACTGAATATGTTAGAAGAAAAAATGATTCATTGTGCATCTGATATCCCTCGCAATCGTAGGGTCGAGTGGAGAGTGTATGTGATATCAATGTTTTTCATCTTAAAGCTGACGAAACAATCTGAAAAACGACTATATATATATATATATATATATATATATATATATATATATATATATATATATATGTATATATATATATATATATATATATATATATATATATATATATATATATATATATATTTTTTTTTTTTTTTTTTTTTTTTTATACTTTGTCGCTGTCTCCCGCGTTTGCGAGGTAGCGCAAGGAAACAGACGAAAGAAATGGCCCAACCCCCCCCCCCCCCCCATACACATGTACATACACACGTCCAGACACGCAAATATACATACCTACACAGCTTTCCATGGTTTACCCCAGACGCTTCACATGCCTTGCTTCAATCCACTGACAGCACGTCAACCCCTGTATACCACATGACTCCAATTCACTCTATTTCTTGCCCTCCTTTCACCCTCCTGCATGTTCAGGCCCCGATCACACAAAATCTTTTTCACTCCATCTTTCCACCTCCAATTTGGTCTCCCTCTTCTCCTCGTTCCCTCCACCTCCGACACATATATCCTCTTGGTCAATCTCTCCTCACTCATTCTCTCCATGTGCCCAAACCATTTCAAAACACCCTCTTCTGCTCTCTCGACCACGCTCTTTTTATTTCCACACATCTCTCTTACCCTTACGTTACTTACTCGATCAAACCACCTCACACCACACATTGTCCTCAAACATCTCATTTCCAGCACATCCATCCTCCTGCGCACATCTCTATCCATAGCCCACGCCTCGCAACCATACAGCATTGTTGGAACCACTATTCCCTCAAACATACCCATTTTTGATTTCCGAGATAATGTTCTCGACTTCCACACATTTTTCAAGGCTCCCAAAATTTTCGCCCCCTCCCCCACCCTATGATCCACTTCCGCTTCCATGGTTCCATCCGCTGACAGATCCACTCCCAGATATCTAAAACACTTCACTTCCTCCAGTTTTTCTCCATTCAAACTCACCTCCCAATTGACTTGACCCTCACCCCTACTGTACCTAATAACCTTGCTCTTATTCACATTTACTCTCAACTTTCTTCTTCCACACACTTTACCAAACTCAGTCACCAGCTTCTGCAGTTTCTCACATGAATCAGCCACCAGCGCTGTATCATCAGCGAACAACAATTGACTCACTTCCCAAGCTCTCTCATCCCCAACAGACTTCATACTTGCCCCTCTTTCCAGGACTCTTGCATTTACCTCCTTTACAACCCCATCCATAAACAAATTAAACAACCATGGAGACATCACACACCCCTGCCGCAAACCTACATTCACTGAGAACCAATCACTTTCCTCTCTTCCTACACGTACACATGCCTTACATCCTCGATAAAAACTTTTCACTGCTTCTAACAACTTGCCTCCCACACCATATATTCTTAATACCTTCCACAGAGCATCTCTATCAACTCTATCATATGCCTTCTCCAGATCCATAAATGCTACATACAAATCCATTTGCTTTTCTAAGTATTTCTCACATACATTCTTCAAAGCAAACACCTGATCCACACATCCTCTACCACTTCTGAAACCGCACTGCTCTTCCCCAATCTGATGCTCTGTACATGCCTTCACCCTCTCAATCAATACCCTCCCATATAATTTACCAGGAATACTCAACAAACTTATACCTCTGTAATTTGAGCACTCACTCTTATCCCCTTTGCCTTTGTACAATGGCACTATGCACGCATTCCGCCAATCCTCAGGCACCTCACCATGAGTCATACATACATTAAATAACCTTACCAACCAGTCAACAATACAGTCACCCCCTTTCTTAATAAATTCCACTGCAATACCATCCAAACCTGCTGCCTTGCCGGCTTTCATCTTCCGCAAAGCTTTTACTACCTCTTCTCTGTTTATCAAATCATTTTCCCTAACCCTCTCACTTTGCACACCACCTCGACCAAAACACCCTATATCTGCCACTCTGTCATCAGACACATTCAACAAACCTTCAAAATACTCATTCCATCTCCTTCTCACATCACCGCTACTTGTTATCACCTCCCCATTTACGCCCTTCACTGAAGTTCCCATTTGCTCCCTTGTCTTACGCACCCTATTTACCTCCTTCCAGAACATCTTTTTATTCTCCCTAAAATTTACTGATAGTCTCTCACCCCAACTCTCATTTGCCCTTTTTTTCACCTCTTGCACCTTTCTCTTGACCTCCTGTCTCTTTCTTTTATACTTCTCCCACTCAATTGCATTTTTTCCCTGCAAAAATCGTCCAAATGCCTCTCTCTTCTCTTTCACTAATACTCTTACTTCTTCATCCCACCACTCACTACCCTTTCTAAACAGCCCACCTCCCACTCTTCTCATGCCACAAGCATCTTTTGCGCAATCCATCACTGATTCCCTAAATACATCCCATTCCTCCCCGACTCCCCTTACTTCCATTGTTCTCACCTTTTTCCATTCTGTACACAGTCTCTCCTGGTACTTCCCCACACAGGTCTCCTTCCCAAGCTCACTTACTCTCACCACCTTCTTCACCCCAACATTCACTCCTCTTTTCTGAAAACCCATACTAATCTTCACCTTAGCCTCCACAAGATAATGATCAGACATCCCTCCAGTTGCACCTCTCAGCACATTAACATCCAAAAGTCTCTCTTTCGCACGCCTTTCAATTAACACGTAATCCAATAACGCTCTCTGGCCATCTCTCCTACTTACATAAGTATACTTATGTATATCTCGCTTTTTAAACCAGGTATTCCCAATCATCAGTCCTTTTTCAGCACATAAATCTACAAGCTCTTCACCATTTCCATTTACAACACTGAACACCCCATGCATACCAATTATTCCCTCAACTGCCACATTACTCACCTTTGCATTCAAATCACCCATCACTATAACCCGGTCTCGTGCATCAAAACCGCTAACACACTCATTTAGCTGCTCCCAAAACACTTGCCTCTCATGATCTTTCTTCTCATGCCCAGGTGCATATGCACCAATAATCACCCACCTCTCTCCATCAACTTTCAATTTTACCCATATTAATCGAGAATTTACTTTCTTACATTCTATCACATACTCCCACAACTCCTGTTTCAGGAGTATTGCTACTCCTTCCCTTGCTCTTGTCCTCTCACTAACCCCTGACTTCACTCCCCAGACATTTCCAAACCACTCTTCCCCTTTACCCTTGAGCTTCGTTTCACTCAGAGCCAAAACATCCAGGTTCCTTTCCTCAAACATACTACCTATCTCTCCTTTTTTCACATCTTGGTTACAACCACACACATTTAGGCACCCCACTCTGAGCCTTCGAGGAGGATGATCACTCCCCGCGTGACTCCTTCTTCTGTTTCCCATTTTAGAAAGTTAATACAAGGATAAAATATATATATATATATATATATATTTCTTTCTTTCTTTCTTTCAAACTATTCGCCATTTCCCACATTAGCGAGGTAGCGTTAAGAACAGAGGACTGAGCCTTTGAGGGACTACCCTTACCTGGCCCAATTCTCTGTTCCTTCTTTTGGAAAATTAAAAAAAAAACGAGAGGGGAGGATTTCCAGCCCCCCGCTCCCTCCCCTTTTAGTCGCCTTCTACGACACGCAGGGAATACGTGGGAAGTATTCTTGCTCCCCTATCCCCAGGGATAATATATATATATATATATATATATATATATATATATATATATATATATATATATATATATATATATATATATATATATATTTTTTTTTTTTTTTTTAAACTATTCGCCATTTCCCGCGTTAGCAAGGTAGCGTTAAGAACAGAGGACTGGGCCTTTGAGGGAATATTCTCACCTGGCCCCCTTCTCTGTTCCTTCTTTTGGAAAATTAAAAAAAAAAAAACGAGAGGGGAGGATATATCAAATGAAGTATCAAATCGAGCATCTAGGTTCTCGTGTACATTACAATGCTCGCGCGCGCGCACACACACACACACACACACACACACACACATCCACTACCCATATGGGTGTGTGGAGGTCTTGCTGATGGCCGTTTATATATGACTACAGGGTAGCGAAGACCCAGTGAGTGCGTGTCAGGGTGGTGGTCGGAAGTGAGGAAGGAGTAACATATTAGACTCCGGTCCACAGTTAGGAGTGGGTTTTCTAAGGTGTGTGTGTGTGTGTGTGTGTGTGTGTGTGTGTGTGTGTGTGTGTGTTGTGAGAGCGACGTGACGCAGGGTGAGTCTGGGTTACTGTGAATGCATTACCCTTCACCCTGATATTTTGGTTTTATGTATCACTTACGCCCTGAGGGAGAGAGGAGGTCAATATCGAAGTACTGAATGGTCAACTTCGATGACCCGCGATGGCACAGGCCCTACACGAAGTGAGTGTGTGAGTGTTTATGGTATTAAGACTTTACCATGAACACCTGAAGGTGATGTTCATCATTATTCCATTGGCTGTTGTGACCTGACGTTCATGGCCTTAAGGACCCTGATAGGTCAAAACCCAAACAACCAATCGACTGAACAACATATCACGACCTGTGTCTGGCATGTAATTTGCATATTGTATTAAACAACCTTGCGGGTAATATTGGAACCTTCAAAGACACTCCGGTAACTAACACGAAATTTATTTGTGGTTTTAAATCTAATGGTAATCACCTGCTTCATCCATCGTCCAGCCACTCCATCTGATCCATTAAAGAGAAGCTTCAGCAAAGTTGATGGAGACTTGTGTCTTGTGTTGATCTTGCATTTCCGATCCCCTTTGTGTCAGAGGTTCACTCCCACGTCTCTGTGTCTTGTGGTTCCGTCTGTGTGTGTGTGTGTGTGTGTGTGTGTGTGTGTGTGTGTGTGTGTGTGTGTGTAATTGGTTGAGAGGTCTTGAAGGGCCTGCAGAACTAAGCGGTGTGGTCCAAACTGTTGTTAAGGGTTTCCTACGTTAATTGGAATCCATCTCTTTTATCTTTGTTTCAATACATATTTTTCTTCTTCTTTCCTTGGAGTTTCTGTTAGGCTCAAGTCAATAACAATTACTGGGGGGGGGGGTTATTTACGGACTCTGTGATCAGTAAAGGACTAACAACCTCGGAAGGCGGACGAAAACTACCCCAGAGGCTATTTAATTGAGGTAATGACTTGGAGGAGGTGAAGAGAAGGAGGAATCATTGTGTCAAGACCTTGTAGTTCAAGTGCTTGCTTACCTCTCCTCGGAGACTCGTCAAGCAAGACCTTGACTTTATTTGCGGTGATGTGGTTAATTAGTAGGCGTATTGACTTAATATTAGCTTCACTGAAATCTCGTCTTTGTGTAGTGAAGGAGTTCTCTGCTAGTCTTTGTGTGTGTGTGAGTGTGTGTGTGTGTGTGTGTGTGTGTGTGTGTGTGTGTGTGTGTGTGTGTGTGTGTGTGTGTCCCGTGAATCCTCACACCGAAGGAGCCCACAACAGTCAAGATCATTAAGAAGAGAAGAAGGTTAAGAGGGGTGTTCCACGCGTGCGCCGGTGGCGAACAACAAACACACACACACACACACACACACACACGTCAAAACCATTAAGGCAGTCAATCGTTTCTCTTTTTCTCCTCCGTCCCACACCATCAGAAGAGGAGATATACAGCAACTGATGTGAGGGGACGTTTTTGGAACACAATCCCTCCTCCCTGGCGTAATATATAAAACCCAATGGATAGAATTTCACTTTCCTTTTATCCCTCCCTCACTCCTCCCACCCGAGGGGCAACTTTTCATCTACCAGTACAGAAAACGGGACTGTTGACACTGGAACACATATTCTAGGGCGCACGAAGCTACGCATCTTACGCAAGCCATTGAAAGCCACCGTGTGTAAACCTTTGAAGGCTTCTCGCTGCCCTAAGCTGGGATTGCATACTGTATGTTATACGGGCGTCCTTTCAACATAACCCCCATCCACACACACACACACACACACACACACACACACACACATACACACATATATACGATCACACCGTGTCCCTTAAGCTTGCCTGGACTGAACTTACAAAAAAGATTACTTTGTGAGAATGTCGTACGCCAAAGGACAAGAGACAACGCAGATTATCTGTTCTTTCTGTTATCAGACATGAGGCGTCGTCTTGCTGAAGATAATCTAACGTTATCTTATCCGACAGCAAGAGTTCGACCCTCCGACCTGCACTCCGACCTCCTTCCAGTCAAACTTCCCACTCGAAGTCTACGGCCCGAAGGAGAGTTTTAATGTCTTCAAGAAGGACCTTCCTCCTTCTTCTTCGTCCTCCTTCCTTCCTTCCTTCCCCCACCACAAGCTTCCTGATCACCCACAACCAAGTTGGAAGGAAGGAAGGAAGGAAGGAAGGAAGGAAGGAAGGAAGGAAGGAGAGGGGAAGAAAAAAAGAAAATGTCCCAAAGAAGCAACTCGAAACTTGATAAACGAGGTACGAAAAGTTGGCCACCCAGTCCCCCCTTCCTAACGAGCCAAGAAAACAGCGGACTTCACCAACTGGTTAACCCCCATCCGAACTGGACTTAAACGACTCAGGAAAAGCTGGAACTCTAACAACCACAGGGAAAGTTGGAACTCCAAGACGTCACGAAAAGCTGGATCTCAACGCATCACGAAAAGCTGGACCTTAACGCATCACGAAAAGCTGGATCTCAACGCAACACGAAAAGCTGGACCTCAACGCATCACGAAAAGCTGGACCTCAACGCATCACGAAAAGCTGGATCTCAACGCAACACGAAAAGCTGGATCTCAACGAACCAGGAGAAGTTGTACTTAACGAACCAGAAGCTGAAGCTTCAACGAACCACAAGATCTTAACGAATCACAAACTGAACTCCAACGAACCACAGGTTGGACCTGAAAGAACCAGAAATAGTTGGGCCTCAAGGTCTCACGTAAATGTGGACAGAACGCCCACAGATGATGGTGGATAGACCAACATTTCTTCATTGTGCGTCACACACTGACAGATATTCCCCAACGTGCCACCTCGTCGAATACGACCCTTCGAACCTTCGCTCTCTCTGTCCGTCTCCACCTCCATGCCATAAACTGTGGGATACGACGTCCTGGCAACTGGCAAACGGAGAAAGAGAGGGAGAGAGAGAGAGAGAGAGAGAGAGAGAGAGAGAGAGAGAGAGAGAGAGAGAGAGAAAATGTTAGGCAGTCGGGCAGGAACACTTAAGTCTAACGTGCTAAAGCAAGCGACCTTTCTTTTTCATCTCGCTACTTTCACAAGAGAGAGACTCAGTAATATCTTTCTTTCTCAGTAGTAATGCTCATAGTTCTATTGTAACGACTACGGTTGAAGGAACGGAGACTTATTTCAGGAGACCTAGACCTGAATTTCAGTATGAGTCACTCCAGCGTCTACGGAAGCATTCCAAGCATCTAACAAGTCTTCCAGGTGTCCAAGAGAGCCTTCCATGCATCTAAGAGACTTCCAGGAGTCTATGAGAGCGTTCCATGCGTATAAGAGACCTTTCCATGCGTGTAAAAGAGCCTTCCAGGCATTGAGAGGAGACGTCCAAGAGTCTAAGAGAGCCTTCCATGCGTTTAGGTCACCCCAAGAGTCCAAAAGAGCCCCGGAGGGAGAGTTCCAAGCGTCTGGAAGGGACCATCATCCGCAACACACAAATAACCACGAATAACCAGGAGAGTTACCCCTTCATATCTCTTTCCCATCAACGCGACGAAGAACCTCACCTCACCACCCCCCAGCGGCCATCCCACAGTTCAAGACCTAAGGGACAGCGAGTGAACGGCGGCGGCGCCCGTCCTACGTTCCGGGATACACTTTTCAAGGCTCTTGGCCCCTTTTGCCACAGACGTCAAAAGACGACACACGACAAAGGAAAGCGGATCAGTGTAAGAGGATGGGGGTGGGGGGGGGGGGGTAAGATGGTGGGAAAGAAACTCTCTCTCTCTCTCTGTCTCCTTCCAGTCCTGTCTTAGTTAAGGACGACTGTTGTGTATTTTTCTATTTCTCACGATGTATTTATACAACCAGTTCCCAGATGGGGTAAGGAGGATAGGGATTACAGGGGAGGTGGATTAACCCGATGGATTTTCGGTAAATCCCTGATTGAGGAGGATTTAAGGAGTGGATATACCTTCATCCTTTGGGTCTCCGGTTTGGGTGTAGTGGATCAATCCTACAGCCACGAAGCCATCTCGAACACCAGGAGCTCTTCCTTCATGCCGCGCCTTGGAGGTCCTCTCCCATTACCATAGGAGGCGTGGGAGCCCACCTCACGCCTCAATGTCATCGCCAGGCGCGCCCCGCGACCCCTTCTCCCTTTACCCTCCACCCACGCACATCCCACAACCCCCACTCAATAATGATTAAAAAAAAAAACACGACCTTTACTGGCTCCGCCTCAGCCACCACCCAGCTGCTCCCGCCCGTCTATAAAGCCGAGAAACGATCACTTTAAGCGATCAGAACCTCTGGCCAGACCAGTTGCTAAGGCTTGCTGTGAGGAGAACTACGTACGTACGTAGCTTCCCTAAGAGGATTCAAGACGAACTTCACGTCCTCTTAGCCAGCCAGGATGATGCTCCGATCAATGAGCTGGTGATAGATGGCGTTGTCTCTCGAAGTCTATACACGCGAGTGAATAGATAATGGATAAAGGAGTTAATAGATTAATAGTGAGAATAAAGAAGTATACGGCCGAAACTGAATGGGAAAAATGGCTTTTTTTTTCATAAAAAAAAGGCTTTACATCAATTTGCATAACGACCATAAAATCGGTGAGGAATGGGCCTCTGTTGGGTTTTGAAATGGCATTCAAGATCACCTGCTGAAACACTGAAATCTGTGGTCACTTCTGAAGCTGCAGTAACTCCGGGAACTGAAAAGGTGGCCTTGGATCTTTTTTTTTTTGGCCTTTAAAACCAAGGTCTCGTACACCCTTGGGTCCTGCCTTTCAGCTTTATGCTACTAGTCTGCTGGGTCGAATATTTTTGAAAGACTTGCTGTCGATTAAGACTTCTGAAAAGCAGTGGCTGGTTGGCCTCTCGACTTCTTGTGAATTAGACTTCAGTCAAGCGTAGTAGTCTCTGAAAGAGCCTTCAAGAGTCTGAAGTACGTACACATTCAGAATTCAGGACCTCTTCTTACTACGGACTGAATGAGCAATATACCAAACGCACAAACACACTTGAAAAATATGTATTAGATACGTTCGTTTGTCTGTTTCTTTCTTTTTACCTAAGTCGAGGTTTAAAGTCAGAGATAATGGGTTTCATCTGGTCCAGTCCTTATACGTAAGAAAAATAATATGGCTAAGTTGATAAGATTAAGACCTAAGGAGAGTTGAAATCAAGAGCTTTATATATATATATATATATATATATATATATATATATATATATATATATATATATATATATATACATATATATATATATATATATATATATATATATATATATATATATATATATATATATATATATATATATATATATATACATAGAGAGAGAGAGAGAGAGAGAGAGAGAGAGAGAGAGAGAGAGAGAGAGAGAGAGAGAGGATGGATCATAGATATTGGGGTATACATGAGAGAGAGTGGGTTCCAAAGCTAAGCTGTGTAAGGAAGGAAACAGACACCATAAAGGCCCATTTATGCTTGCCAACGCTGGTCCAGAGAGTAATCACGTGACGAAGTTGCTTGTTCTATATTCCACTGAGCCAAACAACAACACTACTGTGCCGTAGGGTAAATGCAGTCAAGACCTGAGGGCCAACTAGGAGAGAGGGCAATTCCCAATACTTTGAATTGGACTTTGTCAATCAAGTGCTCTAATGAATATCAAGACCATTATTACTTTAACTTTCAACACACTCTTTCATTCAAACTAGATTTTGATCCAACTTCTCTCTAATGATCAACAGTGATTTGATTGTCTGTTTTTTTTATATACAAACTACCCTAATTTTTACGGCAGAACCAATTAAACTTTGTCTCTGAAACGATTTTCAGGTCTAGATGATCAACTATGAACTATCATTGTTCTAATTCTCATTAAGCTTTCGAAACTGTATGTTTAGTGAATTCTAGCTTGTTACATGGGACTGTTAACGACTGAACAAGCAAATCAAACAAGGTCATGATCATTACTGATCCTTTGGTGTTTACTGATGGAATATAGGAATATATATATATATATATATATATATATATATATATATATATATATATATATATATATATATATATATATATATATATATATATATATTCTATTTCTATTCAAATGCATCGTTTCCCAAATGGATTGGAAACTGGTTCATACACCTTCCTCTCTTTAGACTCTCTCTCTCTCTCCCTCTCTCTCTCTCTCTGTCTGTCTCTCTCTCTCTCTCTCTCTCTCTCTCTCTCTCTCTCTCTCTCTCTCTCTCTCCACTTGCTATCTCCCTCATGCTTCTCTCTCACAACTCTCCTATATCGCCTTATGAGGGTTCATGTTCCAAAACGCTCGCCTCTTACACATTTCCCTCCTATGTATACTCCGTTACCCCTTCCATGTATACTCTAAATCCACTCTGGCAAATGCCGGGTCAAAAACGGCGTTAACAACTTCGCCGCTGGTTTACCTGATACAGTAGTCTCCATGTGGGGTAAACCAACAGTATACTTCATGTGATGTAAACGAGCAGTATACTCCAGGTGATATAAACCAATAGTTATACTCAGTGTAAAAGAAAACTAATAGTACATTCAACGTGATGTAAACCATTAGCATACTCCAGGTGATGTAAACTCATGGTACACACCATGTGAAGGATACTAACGATACGCACCACGTGAGGTATACCAATGGCATATTCTATCATTCAATTATTTCACTGACTCGTCTATTCACCTGTTCAACTCTCACTCTACTTACTCATATGTGGAATGGCTACAGAAACTCTCATAATGAGAACGAGGCTCATTAAAGTGCCTAATGATCAGAGAGGTTTCCAAGGGCGAAGGATATAATTAACCACTTTGTTGGACTGCCAAAGCCTATCATAATTGGGCAATTAGGCCGTCGCACATTAGAGTCAATTACCGACTTCTCTTTCTCGCGGGAATATCGACAATACAAGGAAAATGACGTCAAAGTGACATTGTCACATCTATGACGGTGTCGTAAGAGGATGCAAAGAGGTTCCCCCGTGGCTCACAAAGAGTCCAGAAATGCGTGTGGGTTCGAATCCCTCTTCCCCCCATTGGAGCACGGCGGCAGAACTCTCGGGCACGACGGTACGACCCTTCAGCACGACAGTACGACCCTCAGGCACGACAGTACGACCCTCAGGCACGACAGGACGACCCTCGGGCACGACCGTACGACCCTCAGGCACGACAGTACGACCCTCGGGCACGACTGTACGACCCTTGATGGTACGACGGTACGACGCCAAAAAGAAGAAAATGGACATGCGTCCAAATACCATCGTTGGGAGGATGACAGAGCACAAACAGCTTGACAAATGGCCATGAATATCTAATGGTATTCTAATGGTATCCTAATGGTATTGTAATGGTGTTCTAGCGTAATGGGGAATGACACTGGGACAGAAGTTATGGGGATCTCCCGGAAAAGATCGATTCTCCCGACGTAAGAAGGTTCCTTGAAGAGTCGAGACTGCGTGGGGTGAAGATGAAAATATAATCCTCACTTGGCTCACTCTTCTGTCCTCTGCATCCACCAGATAGGAATAACACAGGAACGAAGGATTTCTAAAAGCTGCACCTTAAACGCTTTCGTCCCTGCTTGTCGCCTTCTAACGACATGTAAAAGAAACGTAGACAGTATATATATATATATATATATATATATATATATATATATATATATATATATATATATATATATATTGGAAATGATCAGAATTGATCAAGTATGTTCCTATGAGTCCACAGGGAATATGAAACACGATACGTTCCCAAGTGCACTTTCGTGTAATAATCACATCATCAGGGGAGACACAAGAAAGAAATGTGACAGTCAGTTGATATACAACGAGGAAAACGTAGCTAGAACGCCATTTGTTTACCAGAGTGAGCTAATGAACTAATGTATGATATAACATATGGCATATATATTTCCATATGATATATCCAAAGATATATTTCTATTCGAAACGCCTTCAACAGGTACGGCAAGAGGAGCAGAAACCATTGATGACATATTATCACCTCGGGTCAAATGCTATGGAAAATCCTTATTTCTTTTTCTCCCCTTTGTGGGGTGAACGGAGCCGGAGGAAATACGGGGGTTGGGGAGGAATTCTATTGGGAGATGGAGGTCGGTGATGGGTAGGACAAAAGAGTGAGGTTGGGTGATATATATATATATATACGTATGTGAGGTGGGGGGTTGATGAGGTTAGGGCATGTGGTGCTGTTGGATTTTTTGGGGGGAGCTGGGTGGGGTTGAGGGAGGTTGCCGAGTTGATCGAACTGGTTTGAAAACCTAAGGGTTGTGATCAGGTCACTCCTTAATCTTCTCTCTTCCATGGTGTTAAATCTAAGGGCTACTAAGCCTTTTCATTTTCCCTTATGATTCTGATACCATTATATATGTATTTTTTTTGCGAGGGTACAGAGAGAGAGAGAGATAGATAGAGAGAGAGAGAGAGAGAGAGAGAGAGAGAGAGAGAGAGAGAGAGAGAGAGAGAGAGAGAGAGAGAGAGACGGATGGGATGGTAGATTAAACTTTTTTCTCTCTAGCTAGACTCCTTGAAGAACGAGCGACCTAATTACACAGAAAGACACCATTTACTTTGAAGCTCAAGAACATCCCAGTATAGCTCAGGTCACACACACACACACACACACACACATCCATCCACCAAGACCACCACAGACCACTGTCTGTCTCAAGATAACAGTACACAAGGCAAGAAAGTGTGGGGTGGTAGGGTATCAATAGTCTGGATGGGAGTTACGGATATGTGTGTGTGTGTGTGTGTATGTGTGTGTGTGTGTGTGTGTGTGCATGGTCTGTGGTGTCTTGCAGCCCTACGTCTCCCAAGACATAACAACATCCAGTCAAAACACAATCTAGACACCTTCTACCACACGATTTCCCTGACCTGTGACAACCATCATACTTCACTCCTTCCTTTTCGCATCGAGTTATATCAAATTTTTTTTCCTTTTTTTGCACAGCCCGTGAAGTCAAAAAAAAAAAAATACAGTGAAAGAAAACTAAAATTGAGTATTTAATGAACGCTAGCGTCAAAGAACTCAACAACACGGATCGTTTTCTGTGAGGGGGAAAAAGTTTTCGTCTTTTCGAACATCACTGGGTCGTAACCATCACGTATTTGCGTCGGGCGTAACGACCTTCACTGCCTTCCATTGTATGGTCAATAATAACCCATACAACGCCTCTTATTTCTTTCGACTTCCATTGACTACAGTAGTGAACTTATGGTTAAGTGACGGGGGTAAAAAAAATTACCTCCTCTTCATCCAGTGTTGGAACTGTAGACGCCTCGAGATACACTCGTTGCAAAGCCGTCAACCAAAACACACACACACACTGATGTAAGAATTTTGTCTCATGGTCGGTAAACAAGACGTGAACACTGAGTTCGAGTGGTATGGAACGAACATGGGATGATGACCTGATATAAACATAATATACGGTGGTCTCTGGGTTCTTAAATTTCGAGAGGGACTTTTGAAGAAAACAGGATCACGCCATTTTGAAAGTGGAATCTAAATTTCTATATTGCTCTAGCATCCTGACACGACCTCCATACAGCTTCGTCGATATTTCTAACTCATACGTCATCCTAGGGGTCGCCGGGTGTTGGGGAGGTGAGGTGGTGGGCGGGGTTGTTGTGTCTCGATGGACAGGTTGCATACCATATTGCCCCCAAAAGGTCAGGGGGGTGTTTTGACGTACTATTCATATCCAGGCGTAAAGGCCGACGCCCAAATGATCTCTTTGTAAGTTTCGAGTTCGTATAGTTGATTTTGAAGTATCTGATATCCATCTCTCTCTCTCTCTCTCTCTCTCTCTCTCTCTCTCTCTCTCTCTCTCTCTCTCTCTCTCCTGACGGTCTTAACAAAGGCACATGGCGTTCGTCAACGTATAAGCCCTCAACCTCTGTCAATCTACCTCTCGTCCTGGTCAACAACTTGGCGGTGACAAGCGTTTGACCAACGGCAAAATCGCATCCTACGTCAGCTTGGTGACCGATCTTTGTCAACCAGGTCGTACGAGGCTCGAAGCTCCTACATCAAGCTCTGGATGACGTCCTTAGTATCTAATAAGATTAATCTTCTCCAACCCTGAGGCACTCACGACCCACACACACACACACCCACATACCACACACACACACACACACCACACACATACCACACACACCACACACACACCCACACATACCACACATACCACACACACACACACACCACACACATACCACACACACACACACACCCACACATACCACACCCACCCACACACACCCACACCACACACTCAACTTGGAAAAGACAACAACAATTACTCGCAGATGTGTGTGGGAGAGGGACCAGATCTGCGACAAACAACTGTAAACTTTTTAAACTCGTCATTTTCAAGTACACATATGTCTCGGTGGCGATATTGCCTTTGCGACACGTTTTCTCTACGATCAGCCCTCTCGTAAATTACTTCGATCAAAAGTCTTTACGACAGTAGTAGTAGTAGTAGTTAGGTCCTGATTTCTATACGTCCATGCTGCGATATCCAACCCAAAGGGCACAGTTCAGGTCTGAAATCTGTGATTCAAATTACAGTCGGTGACTGCCACATTGGGTCGACCCAAAGTGGGTTTCGGGAAGGTTCGTTTATCTCAGCGCTCTTCTGTCCTATCGTTCGTTCAATAGGTTCTGAATACGACCTTTTGACGGTCATGATGAAGGTGTCGGCAAAGAGTCTCCATGGCGAAGTGGTTTAGCGTTGCGACCAACGAATAGAACCTTCCCAAGTTTTCGAATCTTGTATCAAAGAAGCAGTGCGTTGTGATTTCTCGAATCACTTCATAGAAAAAGGAAATGAGAAATGTCTTATTCAAAAGCTCAAAAGGTCAGAGTTCAAGAATTTGAGTGACATTAATCCTTTTCGAGTCGAAGTACACGACAGGTGTAGACAATATCTAATTTATAGTTTCGTTAACATGGAATGTCTGCTTGGAGGCGTGGAATACACCTCACACTCAGGCTCACTGTACCGTAATGAATGCTACATCATTCTACATCATCATTTGCCCCCCAACCCGTCCCTTCGTCGAGGATCAAGAAACCTATTTCAATCTGGCGTTTACATGGCCATTCTCGCTGGAGTAATTCACAGGGAAACTTTGCTCATAAAGGCTGCTCTCTCTCTCTCTCTCTCTCTCTCTCTCCATCGTGATCACTGAGAGTCCTTGCCCATTTTCCATCTTCCACCACGCAGACTGGTGCTGTTAGCCTGGAGAGAGAGAGAGAGAGAGAGAGAGAGAGAGAGAGAGAGAGAGAGAGAGAGAGAGAGAGAGAGAGAGAGAGAGAGGAGCGAGACAAAGGGAGTAAAGCGACATAACAGTTAACAACCCCCATCGCCTCGGGGGGCCGTCAGCACCGAACGAAAGGACAAAAGAAGTTATTAATTTTTCTTCCCAAGATAATCCAGGAGCGAGCGATCTTGCTGTGGAAGAACGCCCGACAATTCTCTGCAGGAGGAGGAGGAAGAAGAGAAGGAGGAAGAGGAGGAAGAGGAGGAAGAAGAAAAGGAAGAGCAGGAGGGTAAAGAGGGGGGGAGGGGGAGGAAGAAGAGGCAGAGGAGGAGGAGGGAGAGGAGGATGCAAAGAGGATCAATATCAGGTATCAGAAGGCACATTGGTCCATATAGAAGGTATATGCCGTTTTCAGTTCGTGAGTACGAAGCGCGGAGAGGAACCATTCTGTAACCTCCAGCGTCCGTGTCCGTGTGGCCGTCTGTGTCAGTGTGCCCGTACGTGTCCGTGTGACTGTCTGTGTCCGTGTGGCCGTCTGTGTCAGTGTGCCCGTACGTGTCCGTGTGACTGTCTGTGTCCGTGTGGCCGTCCGTGTCCGTGTGCCCGCCCTTTACGTGTCCGTCGTACCCTGGCGAAGTCCTACGTCCGAGGTCAGATCTCAACCACAAGTCGACGTACGGTCACGTCACATCACTATGGCGATGTTGTAGTGATGAACGCTTCAGCATCCCACCCTAAGTAGATTCACCCCCACATCACGCCTCAAGAACCGAACTGCGTAAAGAGTGATTATACCAACGGAGTAATGTGATCACTTAACGACATTTCCAGTCTAGATGATTAACGTCATAACGAGAGTAAGAAGAAGAAGAAGAAGAAGAAGAAGAAGAAGAAGAAGAAGAAAAGGCTCCCTTCCCACCCTATTCCTCAACTCCATCCCACAAGAACAGCTGGGTGGAAAAAGGATGGAAAAGGAAACCAAGAATTGCTGAAGGAGAGCAAGTGAGTTCTTATTGGTTACACTCTATGCTGTTCCCTGATAACACTTTCTTGACCAATAACCTAACTCTACGATCTTTAATCTCCTGAGGTGGGAAAAGCATTCACCTTCTTCCATCTTTTATCTGATGTAAAAGTGATTTCAGGATAAATGGGCGCTCATCTAGGAAGGAGGAATAGGCGAAGGAGGGGACTGAAAGAGGAATCCTTCGACGAAGGAGACCTACAAGGAGGAAGAAGAAAAAGACATGACCCATTCGCTCACAAGACGAAGGGAACCTGAGATGAAAGGCAGTGTGGACAAGGATCCAGTCCTCGCTGGATACGAAGAGAAAGAACTCCCGGAACCACCAGAGAACAGCTGAAACAAAAACGGGAGAAAGAGGTGAATATATTCTTTTTTATTTTATCATTTTGCTTTGTCGCTGCCTTCCGCGTTAGCGAGGTAGCGCAAGGAAACAGACAAAAGAATGGCCAAACCCACCCACATACACATGTATATACATACACGTCCACACACGGCAATACACATACCTATACATCTCAATGTATACATATATATATATACACACACAGACATATACATATACACACATGTACATAATTCATACTGTCTGCCTTTATTCATTCCCATCGCCACCTCGCTACACATGAAATAACAACCCCTCTCCCCTCATATATATATATATATATATATATATATATATATATATATATATATATATATACATATATATATATATATATATATTCTGGACTCTAGGAATTCTACTGTAGGTTAAAAGTCTTTTCAACGTATTCTCTTTTCTCTCTGAGGAAGGACTTAAGAAACTGTGGAAGTGAGTGAAGATAAGACACGTTCAGGGGATGAACAAACACACACACACGCTCGAGCATGTGTCTGTGTCTTGTTGTTTCTGGGGGTGACATCTGGCGAAGGCGGAGTAACCAGGGTCTTGGTGTGGGCAAGGACATCTCCTTTGCTGTGGGATGGGGCGGATAAAGACGGGTGGGAAGGGTAGGTAAAGAAGGGGGGGAAAGGGGGAGGCTATTAGAATGGACTGATAAGAATGGATTAGAACCCACAGCCACACGGGTTGTGAGGTATCTCTCTACCTGACGGATCCTCTAAGTACGACCATCCGTCTAGATCGTATGCGACTATGGTGCGGTACAACCTGACGACCATCTCTCTCTCTCTCTCTCTCTCTCTCTCTACTTCTTACACGACCTGACAACCATTTCTCTCTCTCTCTTTACTTCCTACACGATTTGGGTAATGTAATACGACATGAATAACTACCTACCTATCGACCTCCTAAACGACCTAGTTAGGTAGCACGACCTGAAAATCCATCTACCTACCGCCTTTAAGACCCAGGTCACGTGGTACGACTCGGCCTACATCCGTCTACCCGCTAACACGTCAACACAGACCGCGGGATCATCCAACACTGTGTCCACATTTCATGGGATTTTGATAAAGAATTCTGACAGATATCAGATGAATCCGCCTACACACACACACACACACACACACACACACACACACACATATATATATATATATATATATATATATATATATATATATATATATATATATATATATATATATATATATATATATAATCCTTGTGGTCTCCGTTTCCACAAACATATCATTTTACGTTTTCTAAAAATCATTAATTTCTTCTTCATATAAAGACTCGTGGGAGGGTTTTTTGTTACCAATTAAACCTTCTGGACCCATTTCCTTATCCCTATCTCAGAGTCTCTGACATAGATGATAACGAGCCCTGCCTACAGGAGGTAATACGAGGAAAAGGAGTCATTTTGAGAAGCCTGTACCATCCTCATCGGACAGGATCGACCACAGCCAGTGTCGCTGAAGGCATTCTAGCCGCAAAAGGAGCCCACCTTACCCTGCTCCCGTGCGGAGAGCAGCCTCAAAGCTCCAGAAGCCCCATAAGAGACGCCCTACAGTTCCTATAATCATCATCATCATCATCAATAATAATGATAACAACAACAACAATAATAATAATAATAATAATAATAATAATAATAATGTCAGTTGCTGTTTGCAGATGACGCGGCTCTGGTGACAGACAAAATGTCTGGGTTTGGGAGAGGTGTGTGAGGGGAAGAAGTTGAGAATTACTGTGAATAAAATCAATGTTATTAGGTTCAGTTTGGGAGAGTGACAGGTGAGTCTGATGGTAACTACCAGTCAGAGACCATATGAGAAGTATGTCCACCAATAGCGGAGCAGGACTGTAACACCCACCCACTCATGAGATGCCTGTGTCTATTTCGATAAAAAAAAAAACAAATATTTTTCTTTTGGAGGAAAAGATATGACGGTGGATGTCACGTTCAATGACTGAAATGATATTGTTAGAAACCAATTCCCTTCAAGACAGAGGAGAGAAAAAATACCCTCCACCTATATCCTGCTTGAGGTAAAGAAGCGAATGTGGGAGGGCTGAAAATGCTCCTCTCCTGTATTATCACTTTAAAAAAGAAAAAAAGCAGCAAGAGAGGAAGGAAGGAATAAGAGCAGATAGACTCTTTTTTCCTTAATGGCTCAGTCGTCTGCTCACGTCAGAGTAAAACGCTGAAACAAAGAAACAATCTCATCTCCAGTTTTCTCAGACAGGCTAACACACACACATATATAGAGTGAGGCCATTTTGAAATATATTCATCACCATCCCATTCAAATTTAAAAGTAGACTTATTCTTTTTTTTGTTTTTTTTTTTAATCCAACGTCATAAATTCACTCAGGATAGAAAAATATTCTCTCTCTCTCTCTCTCTCTCTCTCTCTCTCTCTCTCTCTCTCTCTCTCTCTCTCGAATATAACAGAAAACCTCGACATCTTTTGACGAGGGAGGAGGAGGAGGAGGAGGAGGAGGAGGAGGAGGAGGAGGAGAGAGAGAGAGAGAGAGAGAGAGAGAGAGAGAGAGAGAGAGAGAGAGAGAGAGAGAGAGAGAGAAATACCTTAACATTTTTCGCAGCGTAATATGATTAGGTTTTTATTTCCAGCTTGCCGGCGGAGTGCGTACACACGGTTTCGTAATTCTTAGCTTGACTTTCTTTTCTATCTTTTCTTTTATGGGAGAAAAGTGCATCACATGTGTGAATGTTTACATTTCAGGGTTTGAGGATCAATATGGCAGACGGCCTCTGACATGGGACAAAGGCTGCTTCCAGACATTTCTAAATATTCTTTAGCTTAAAATAGTAAAGTATATCATCTGCAATAATGTGAACACTTGGATGAAACTCTTCTTTTTTTTTTTTAAATGTGACAAGACGGGATAGATAACGTACATAACGAGAAAAATTGACAGGAAAAAAAAAAAAATATCCCGTTTTTTATATCCCAGGAAGATAGCTGCTGTAATTGCCATAGTTACGGTTATATAATTGCTTATAAGACCGTATATGCTATAGATAATCATACTGCTATGATAAGAGAAAAAAAAGGAAGAGGTGGGGTGGGGGTTGCGGTGTGGGGTGGGGTGTGGTGGAAGTGAACGATATGTGAACGATATGCTACACATGAAAGAACGAAGGACACTTCAGAGTTCAGTATCACGGGTATGGAGTGGGCCTTGAGTTCAGTATCATGGGTATGGAGTGGGCCTTGAGTTCAGTATCACGGGTATGGAGTGGGCCTTGAGTTCAGTATCACGGGTATGGAGTGGGCCTTGAGTTCAGTATCATGGGTATGGAGTGGGCCTTGAGTTCAGTATCATGGGTATGGAGTGGGCCTTGAGTTCAGTATCATGGGTATGGAGTGGGCCTTGAGTTCAGTATCATGGGTATGGAGTGGGCCTTGAGTTCAGTATCATGGGTATGGAGTGGGCCTTCGTGAGATGTTCAAAACACAGATGAGAAAGTGTAACTCACGCATGCCTGGGGGATGGAGATTCCGATGGGGGTTCCTATGGCTGGTGGAGTGGTGGAATCAACGCCTGAATTGGTGAATTGGCGACTGTTAAGGACTATCTAGTCCCCCCCTTACAGTCTGAATATTCCTGTCAATGTTATGTTGTTTTGTTAAGGGAGGGAAGGAGGAGGAGGATTGGTGAGTTTGCTGGGTGGGGGTTACTACAGTGTGAGACAGAGGTGAAACTGTGGATGGTCTGGTCGGTAGTTATGAAGTGGTTTGGGTGACAGTGGTCATCTGTTCCTGTGAGAAACTGAGTGATGAGCACATTGAGTTTGGATTGTTTATTTTTTTCTTGCTTTTTTTTGTTACATTTTTTCTTTCACTGTGAAGGCGATCAATGCTTGTGAAGGTGTACGACCCGAGTGTTCTGTCTAGTGTGGTTGGTAGTTTCTTTCATAATCTATTAGAAATGCCATATACAACACAGTCTCTGGTTGTGGGAGGCCACCAGTTATTATGATCATGCACAACCCTCGCCATCCACCAAGATTTCGTATCACCATCACCTTCTAACCGATCACTATCACCCTCACTCTCTAACCTCACAATCACCATCGCCTCAACTCCTCCTCACCATCCAAGAGCACCTATATAGCCTTCTCACTATCCTCATGACCCACTACTCTCGTTTCCTCAATCTCCCTTTTTCCCTCTTTTACCAACCGACCATCGATCGCAAAGTTTGGGGTCGAATGCCACATAATGAAGGGGATAATTTCCTACAGAAGAGTGAGCCAATAATTGGGAGGTCTAACAGCCTTCGTCCATTAGCCTTCGCCCTACTAGTAATCCGCTCAAATTGGCCAATTTAAGTGACTTAACTGACATACCATAATAGAAATAGACTATAAGAATAAGTGCATTAAAAGATTTTTTTTTCGTTGTGAGGAATTTACATATGTCTTTATCTATATCTATCGATCTGTCTATATATATATATATATATATATATATATATATATATATATATATATATATATATATATATAATCATTATCTCCTGCAGCTCCAGGGATGCGCTTCAATCAGCAGCAGGGAAAATGTTGGACTCGATAAGATTGAATTCATGGGTCGTGACATCGTGTCAACCGTTTAGAACAGTCACGTTTAAGGATCGTACCGTCGCGTTTAAGGATCGCACCGTCGTGTTCAAGGGTCGTACCGTCGTACTCAAGGGTCGTACCGTCGTGCCCAAGGGTAGCACCGTCGAGCTCAAGGATCGTCCCGTCGTGCTCAAGGGTCGTACCGTCGAGCTCAAGGGCAGCACCGTCGTGCTCAAGGATCGTACCGTCGTGCTCAAGGATCGTACCGTCGTGCTCAAGGATTGTACCGTCGTGCTCAAGGATTGTACCGTCGTGCTCAAGGGTCGTACCGTCGTGCTCAAGGTTCGGCACACTGCAACCCATCCTTGCAAGAGAACGGGCACTCTGCAACCTCATTCCGCTCTTTTGCAAGGTGGGGGTAAGTAACAGCCCATCGCAACAAGCGACGCTTGTTTAAGACTATACACAAAGAGAAGCTTCCATCAGACGATTCAAAAACATCAGACAGCACATTACAGAATAATGGTCCCGAAGATAGATGGGGAGGAGAGAGAGAGAGAGAGAGAGAGAGAGAGAGAGAGAGAGAGAGAGAGAGAGAGAGAGAGAGAGAGAGAGAGTCATGACGTCAGTTCGACAATGAAGGCAGAAGCACACGTTGAGCACAGGCCAGAAAAACAACGACTTTACGATGAAGGGGAAAAAAAAAAAAGGAAATGCAAAAATGAATTTTGTGAGGAACCAGCAGCAGAAGAAGACGACAAAGAAGAAGAAGAAGAAGAAGAAGAAGAAGAAGGTGATAACGATGATGAAGAACTCTGTATTCACCTCCCCACATTTTTCTTATCCTCTGTTGTGAATCGAGAAGATAATACAGATCGTAAAAGACAGGCAATAAACGTTCATCTCGCACCAAAACAGCCAGGATAGTAATTTTCAGATAAAGTCAGGTTTGACGTTGATGGAAAGTATATACACATATGTGGAACGAAAGTTAACTATAACCTACATGTGTGAAAATGATTACTTGTAAATGACTCGCTGAATTTTACATGTAAATGTAAAAGAGAAGAAAAAAGAAAGTACTTCCAGCTCTCCTGGTCGGTTTATTAGGAGGCCTGTCAATGGAGGACATTTCCCAATACATGACCACCACTAAGTTGACTGGATCCAGGCGAGTAATAAGCTGTCAACTGGCTAGGCCCTTCCTCACCTACGGTGCTTCACTCCGACCTACGTTTGGTGGCGCGGATCTACGAGAAAGTTTTGGGGGAGGATGAACAGCTGGGTGAACTGTGCACACGCCGTGGTCTGCCCCCCACCCCCCCTACCGAGAATCGAATCCACAACCCAGTGGATTTAAAGTCCTTTGCTCTAACTAACCCACTATGCCCAGCGAGGTGCCTATGTTCAAAGGGATTAAAAGAAAAAAGGCACTAAAAACCCAGACTTTAGTACTGACATTCTATTCCATAACTGAAGTGACTGAAGTTCACAAATTCTGAAAGTCATTACCTGAAGGAATCCACAGGAGAGCAAAGTTCAAAAGGGGACAGCTCCTCCGTCCCTCTGAGTTCTAACCACCCTGTCTCTCTGATGGTAGAAGATAAGAAAAAAAAAACACACCAAAACTTTTCGAGTGAATTATTCTGAGAAGATAAAAAATAACCTCTCTTGAAGAAGGATTCCGCATTGGGCTGCGGTGTGGTAGGCTCCCAACAGGGAAGAGGGTCTGGAAGAGGTTTCTACCTCCCCCCAACGCCCAGCCCCTTCTCACCTCTTCCTCCGACCGTATAGAATTAAATTCCGGGAGAGGGACCGTGAGCAGACGTGGCCAGCATTTCATCCCCCCCAGAAGACCACCACCTCAAGCGGCGACAGACCGCGAGAGGCAAGTACCCTTCGAGCTGTGGCTGTGTTGTGAGCGACGCGACGCGAGGGAGAGGATCAAGACATGTCAGAGGGGAAAAAAATGGATGGGGAAAATATGGTTCGAATTGCTGACGCTTCCTCCTCCTCCTTCTCCTCCTTCCTCATGTAACACAGGCCGTCAACGGGTCTGTCTCGATGCTCAGATCCTTGTGTTTGCTCCTCCGAAGACCCATCGCATGATGGTCCCGTCTAGAGACCCATCGCATCATGGTCCCGTCTAGAGACCCATCGCATGATGGTCCCGTCTACAGAGCATAGGGTTTAGTAATCCAGAATCTTTTAATACCATTCCATAACTGTGTTTCATACACTTCCTCCGTGTGTCTTGCTGCTCCCATCTGACACATTCATTACTTAATATGAGCTGAGTAAAACTGAACTTCTTGTTTTCTTCTTGAGCGCACTAGTAAGAAGTTTCAAAACAACCATTATCCTTCACATTACTAAAAGGAGTTCATACGAGCAGTGGTCTAAACTATACAAACATTTTCCAACGGTCGGTAGCTTACTGCCATGTCTAGCTCGTGAATTTCTCTGAAAAGTTGTCTTGGCGCCTGAAAGTGTAGCGGTCGATGTCAAAATCTGAAGCAGGGCTGTGTCTGTGTCGTTCACACAGACACCATCATATCTCTTCATGTTCACGTAAGCGTTCGATTATGATGAGTGCCACACTTCGAAGACAACCTTGATTACTTCGTGTTTCAAGATCAGGTCATTCCTTCCAATCTGCTTGTTAAGCACCAAGTGGATTCTCTACTGTTCCACATCAACGAGTTCAGTTAGCAAGTCTCCAAATCTTAAAGTTCACATTTCCTTTTTTTTTCTTAGCAAACCAGCTTATTCACACGAACTATATGAATCTACGAACATCAGCTGTCACGTACCATGCGCTCCTGTGACCAAGTAAGCAACGGAGACGGCGGGTGTGCGTAAATATTACTGTCCCGGCGATAATACACCGTGGTCTGGCATGACATGTAAACTAAATCACGGTCGCAAAAGGTAGGCCAATCACGGTTGAGATCAGCGGCAACCAAGACTGTATTGGTGGAGGGAACGTCCACGTCACGAAAGGAAGTTATCAAACGCCTTCTAAAACAACCGAACCACAGGTTGGGGATCTCTGACCCTCGCATCCCAAAACACTAGAATGACATCATTATCACCTCCCCCTCGATACATGGCTCCAGCAAGACTACGTACCTCGTCCCAAATGTCCACTAACGCCAGACGATGTCGTCACGATCCTAACGACACAATGCTAGACGTGAGGGATAACCTCTGTTTTACTTACTGCACTGGGAGTGACAGCGGTACGATAACGGTCAAAGAGGAGGCCATCGTCCTATGCAACTTAACACGTCATACGGTCTTCTGTAGTAACGTTAACACGTCATTGAGTGTTCTACAGTAACGCAACAAGGCAAACAGTGTTTTACAGTAACGCAACAAATCACACAGTGTTCTATAGTAACGCAACAAGTCATATAGTAATCTATACTAACTCAACAAGTCATACACCATTCTAAATCAACTTAACAAATCAGTCATACACCATTCTAAATCAACTTAACAAATCATATGTTGTTCTAAACTAAATAAACAATTCATAAACTGTTCAAAATCAACTCAATAAACCATACAGCTTTCTTAATCAACCTAACAACTCATACACTGCTCTCAATTAAGTAACAGTTTTAGACTGATCTAACTTTGATTTTAAACATACCTGCACATGAACATGGTTTCTCAGAAGTCCGAACGTAGTCAGAATGCAAAATTTCTCTTCGATTTAGCAAATGTTTAAATCGCATGCCATGAACGGATTAGTCGTAAGGCCATGCGTACGAAGGTGTACTAAAGGGATGATAGATCATTCTGCCAATGAGTCAGGACTTCTGAGATAATCATATCTACCAATAAACCAACAGACAGGAAGACATGCAGATAGACAGATAGATACAGCAGTAGAGAGGTACACAGATAGGTTGAGGGTTTGGTCGGTACTCACACATGGTGTCTCCCATGACCCAGACGTCTGGAGAGGAGTTGAGTTCGACTAAGGTGGGCGGGAGGCAGATGAGAAGGACCAGGAGGTCGGCTACGCTCAGGTTCATGAGGAAGTAGTTGGTGGAGTTCCTCATGTCTCTGTCTTTGAGGATGACCACGGGCACCAGCATGTTACCCACCACACCCACCACGAACACCAGGCAGCAGAACACCGTGGACACCACCCGGATGTACTCCGGGAACACGGGCATTGAGGAGGTCGAGTTATCTTGGTGCTCGCCCCCGCCGAAGTCGCTGCTGGTGTACAGGATCTCCGTCATGTTGGTGGCCTGGATGGTCATCAGTGGCGGGTACGAGGGCGACGACAGGGGCTTCGGGTACGGGTTCTCCGAGGTCGAGTCCATGATGGCTAACCCGGCGCTGCCAGGCGTGAGCATCACCGAGGCCTCGGCTCGATACCCGGCGAAGCTCTCGTGGTAGCCGACGAGTTCAGTCGTCACCATCTTCTTCGGCCCCTCTAAACCTCCCCACTGTCTCTCACTTTTACCAGCGACTCTACGTCTCACACTTTATCCTACAGCTCATTCAGCATTCTACGTCACCAGCTGGAATGTTGTCATTGTGAAGGAACGCTTGTGAATGAAACGTCATCACAACGGTAAACAGTTACACCCACCAGATCACTCCACAACTCGTCTAACTGTTCCGAAAACAAGTGAGCTTCTTCTTACCCAGTTCTGTGAAGCAGATGCGTCATTCATTCACAGTCTATATAACCCACGGTTCGACCCCTGTGAATCACTTTACATCACTTGGATTTCACTGTTTCGGAACAAAGCGTCGTTCCTCGTCGAAGCCTGGGAACCAAAGATGTCATCACGACGGAGTTTTCACACCACAACAGAAGGTTTCAGTTTATGAATCATTTGTTTCGCTTGGTTTCACTGTTCCGGAACTAAATCAAACACCTTAGTCTGCTAAAGCCTCTGAACCATTAAATATCTTATCTTACTTTTTCACTGGATAACTAAATGTTTAAGCCTTTATGTGTTTCCCTTGAGCCTCTCTCCTCCGCAACATGTCAACGTTTTTTTCAACGAAGCCTTTGAATCACACACGTCTTTAAGAATTCATCATCGTTTTCAACACCAAACGAACCGCTTCGAAGCCGCGCGCTCAGCTGGGTAGAATCATTCCAGTGGATTCCGTTTTCTTTCTCCTGCTGTCCTGAAAATAAAAACACCAACATTAATAAATGATAAATGCAACTTTTGACACGAGGGATGATTACCATAGAGCATTAAATTCCGTCGTAAAAAAAAAATGTTTCAACAATTACACATCAAACGAAACAAAGCAGCTTTCATGTACACAATTATTTTTTTCACCACAAAACAATTAACATTACAGAAAACGATATCATTATGGAAAAAGGCGGTAACTAATTTGAAATATCCAAGCTTTCATGCATATCTTTATAGGGGATTTATGTAACCGCCTCTACGCATCAGGTCATTGCAAGGCAAGTAGTAGCAATTAATCCCTTCGGAATGATGTAATTATCCCTGGGTATTATGTCCTAGCATCTGACCTCGTCTTTAATTAAGTAAAGGTCTGGCCTTTGACCTTACCCTTGGGTCAAAGGTCACTATCCCTTATTGAAGGGTAGTAAGAATCTTACCGTCGTGTTTAAGGGTTGTGCTGTCGTGTTCAAGGGTCGTACAGTGTTTAAGGGTCGTGCTGTCGTGCTCAAAGGTCGTACCGTCGTGTTCAAAGATCGTAACGTCGCGCTCAAGGGTCGCACCATCGCATTCAAGGGTCGTACCATCGTGCTCAAGGGTCGCACCATCGTGCCCAAGGATCGCACCATCGATTTCAAGGATCGTACCATCGTGCTCAAGGATCGTACCGTCGTGTTGAAGAATCGTACCGTTGTGTTCAAGGATCGCATCATCGTGTTCAAGGATCGTACCATCGTATTCACGGGTCGTACCGTCGTGTTCAAGGGTCGTACCATCATGTTCAAGGATCGTACCATCGTGTTCAAGGGTCGTACCATCGTTCACATCTGATAATCTACATATCACCTTTCCTCTCATGTTGTTGACCAATGGCTAAATCGTATAACCCACTAAAGTGAGACTTAATGTTAATAGTTTCCCATCTATAACAGAAAATAAATGACATACCTCAACACTCTATAAAATACAAGACTAATTGGCGGGTTTTCATTAACCGTGATAACAATTAATACCATAAAGAAAAACTGCCAATTATGGGCAAAACAGAGAGCAATTAAATTTCATTCCCAAATCTCGTTTAAAATATGAACAATCATTGTCTATCAGATGCGTTAAAAAAATACACAACAAATATAAAAAAAAAAAAATGATCATTTAAAACAAAAAAAAAAAAACGGGATACCGTCAAAGGTGTATGTCAAAATTGTTAGACATTTTTTTCTTTTTTCGGTTCTCATACGTAAAATATGGCCTAGACGTCCCAGTCGAAACCAAGTCAGATTTTTAAGGCGTTATTCGTACATTCAGATTTACAGACATGAGACTATATAACAAAAATAATATTGTCACAGATTTTACGGACATTCTAAATATAACGAATAAACGACTGCAAATTTCAGACTAGAATTATTTGAATTCTTTATCACTGACTCCAGGCAAGTCTGAGCTAAATCAATTGTCTGGAAGATACCTCGCGTTCCAGGACTGGCATTTCTTCTGGTTGCATGGTTGACAAGAGAGAGAGAGAGAGAGAGAGAGAGAGAGAGAGAGAGAGAGAGAGAGAGAGAGAGAGTAGGGTAAATACGATGAGCAGCGTTGCCATCATCTTTCATCGAAGTGAGCCTGTGAGTTCGGTGTGGCAACGCTGGATAGGCTGCAATCGAGGCGTCTACATATACAGACAGACAGACGGACAGATAGATAGATACATAGATAGATAGATGGATAGTACCTCATATATCACGCGTGCCTTAGTTCCGTACACTGAATTCTTTCCCTGGATTCGACCCGGGTGTACTCTAGCCGAGCGACACGATCTCCATTCCAATTCATCTCCTCCATATCCGAGTCTCGTCTCTTTGTGCAAGTCGGTGATGGAAAGACTCGAACTCTCCCGTCCACCACCAGGCCCTCCTCTGGACTGGGGGGGCAGTGTGTGTGTGTGTGTGTGTGTGTGTGTGTGTGTGTGTGTGTGTGTTCGCTCAAGCGTTCGTTTAATGTCCCTGGCTTTGGCTTAAACCCAGGATTGACTGTGGTATAAAATGACAGTGGACTACCTTCTTTTTGGTTTACTGTGATCAATACATAACTCCCGTTTTCTCCCCAGTGAACTCCAGCTGTTCTCGTTTTCTGCCCAGTGAACTCCAGCTGTTCTCGTTTTCTCCCCAGTGAACTCCAGCTGTTCTCGTTTTCTCCCCAACGAACTCCAGCTGTTCTCGTTTTCTCCCCAGTGAACTCCAGCTGTTCTCGTTTTCTCCCCAGTGAACTCCAGCTGTTCTCGTTTTCTCCCCAGTGAACTCCAGCTGTTCTCGTTTTCTCCCCAGTGAACTCCAGCTGTTCTCGTTTTCTCCCCAGTGAACTCCAGCTGTTCTCGTTTTCTCCCCAACGAACTCCAGCTGTTCTCGTTTTCTCCCCAACGAACTCCAGCTGTTCTCGTTTTCTCCCCAGTGAACACCAGCTGTTCTCGTTTTCTCCCCAGTGAACACCAGCTGTTCTCGTTTTCTCCCCAATGAACTCCGGCTGTTCTCGTTTTCTCCCCAATGAACTCCAGCTGTTCTCGCACCAAGTTCTCTCGCATATTTCATAAGCTTGGAGGCTGACTTGCTTTGAACTTTCTCTCGTTTGTGACCAAATTTTTCCCAGCTGGGCGAAACAAGTGGTTTAATACAGTCTTATGTACTAGTCGCTTTAAACCCTCCTCCTTCACCCCAGGTGATACATCTGCACAGCTGAGTGGCTAAACTATTACATTACAACTGGACACAATATCCTTTGTCTCCATCACGTGTTTCCATGCGCGAGACGGGCAACTTAAAGTGATGTCTTTAAAAATGCTGGTTTCCCGGTATTAAATTACCACTAATAATGTTACTGGCTCTCTCTCTCTCTCTCTCTCTCTCTCTGTTCATGATAACCTATACTTCAAGTTCTGGTGTGACTCAACTGACCCATCTTCTCACCAGTTCACAGTCTAGTGTTTTTGTGATTTTTCGACCAGTCGTATGGGAAGATGTCACCGGGGTGCTCGTGCCACGGTCGATGTTCGCATGACGTTCTGTCATCACTTGAGTCAACCTTTTTGTATACATGACCAAGGTCGCGCTGGAGATCGAAGTGAAACTCCTGACGATGAACAGGTAGATGTAGCGATTCCCAGAGAGTGTGTCGTATCATGAATTCGATCAATAGAGTTCGTTTTCCGCGTTACTTAACCCCATTACTGGACTGAAGCGCCTCGTTTGTACTACAGAGAACCCGCTGTATGATCTACCTACGTTTCTACGAGCATCTATCAACTCACTGGGAATTCTTGGCTGAATTGAGACACCCCTTCTTACTGACCCTCACACACACAAAATGCTTTCCTCACTCACCAGATGTGCTAATCTTATCGACACTCGCTGTATATCTCCCTCTTCCTTGTACACACACACACACACACACACACACACACACACACACACACACACTGGTCCCCACACTCATCACTATACATTACACTCCCCTACACATATTACCTATGACATACACCTACACCCATTACGTCCATCCCTAATAGGGAGATCCCTCCCTCCTCTATATCCATTAAGTCCCACCAAGCTTTTTAAAAAAAATGGTTAATAACACTCATGCAGTTTTTTTTCTGTGGAAAGAATCAACAAATGTTTATCTTGCATCCCATTGCTGTCGGATGCGAAATTAAACTTACCTGAAAACAAACATTGCACCATTGAGTAACAAGATTGGTGCATACCATACCATAGCAGTACAATACTCAGTGTACCATTCACTCACTACTATTGATGGTACCATCCGTACCACACCCGTGTATGGCATGATAGTACCACATCCGTGTATGGCATGGTAGTACCACACCCGTGTATGGCATGATAGTACCACATCCGTGTATGGCATGATAGTACCACATCCGTGTATGGCATGATAGTACCACATCCATGTATGGCATGGTCGTACCACACCCGTGTATGGCATGGTAGTACCACACCCGTGTATGGCATGGTCGTACCACACCCGTGTATGGCATGGTCGTACCACACCCGTGTATGGCATGGTAGTACCACAACCGTGTATGGCATGGTCGTACCACGCCCGTGTATGGCATGGTCGTACCACGCCCGTGTATGGCATGGTCGTACCACGCCCGTGTATGGCATGGTATTCCACAGACTGACTTAACCATGGATTAGTGCCAATTGTACCATAGGCAAATGGGACATAATGTACCATACGTCAACTACCATGCATGGTGCAAGGTGGAATAAGGACCGTATTAATCTAACGTGTAATCTGACGCTTTTAATGGCATTAATCACCTCATAAATCATCTACATAGCTATGAGGAAGGTGGTAGCTATGAGGGAAGGTGGTAGCTATGAGGGAAGGTGGTAGCTATGAGGGAAGGTGGTAGCTATGAGGGAAGGTGGTAGCTATGAGGGAAGGTGGTAGCTATGAGGGAAGGTGGTAGCTATGAGGGAAGGTGGTAGCTATGAGGGAACGTAGATGGCGATGGTATACGAAGGATTAATCAACATAATAAAGAGATATATAAAAAATGAAAAAGGAAATAGATTGTATTATAAATCTATGAATTAACAGAGATGTGGCGGACAAATACAGCAGTAATACACTGACATACAACTGAAGGCGGGTGGGGAGGAGGGGGTGAGGAAAGAATACACAGAATACATGCGACACCAGACGTGTTGTACACACAGAATACATGCGACACCAGACGTGGTGTATACACAGAATACATGCGACACCAGACGTGGTGTATACACAGAATACATGCGACACCAGACGTGGTGTATACACAGAATACATGCGACACCAGACGTGTTGTATACACAGAATACATGCGACACCAGACGTGGTGTATACATAGAATACATGCGACACCAGACGTGTTGTATACACAGAATACATGCGACATCAGACGTGGTGTACACACACAATACATGCGACACCAGACGTGGTGTATACATAGAATACATGCGACACCAGACGTGTTGTATACACAGAATACATGCGACACCAGACGTGGTGTATACACAGAATACATGCGACACCAGACGTGGTGTATAATGATTGACCCTTTTACGTCGTCCGCCACCACACACCAGCATCCCCGAGGTAATACGTCTTGCTAGCTAAATGTCTGTCCAGCCTTGTGACACCTGCTCTGTCTGTGTGTGTGTGTGTGTGTGTGTGTGTGTGTGTGTGTGTGTGTGTGTGAGTGATAATGAGAGGAAATATTGCTTGGGGAAAAAAATACTAAAATGAAAAGACTTCGATATTATGTTCCATGGCCCCAAGGTTGTAATTTCCGACACTGGGTGAGCCACGTAAATGCATTGTCATATTCAGTAATACAGACCAATGCATTATCCACTGCTGTCTCTACACAAGAAACCCACGGTATCCTCCTCCGCGTCTGTCAGTAATTGTTCCTTTGTGTTTAATTACCGATTTCTAATTACTTATCTGCACTGGCGGGGGAAAGGGGAAGGTGGGTTATCCACTTGAAGGGCACCATCTCGTGAACTCCCTCATCATCAAAGAATTGTGTGTGTGTGTGTGTGTGTGTGTGTGTGTGTGTGTGTGTGTGTGTGTGTGCGGGGCAATAGAGAATAAAAGCAATATGTCTACATCAAGCCGGTTAACCATCCTTTAGAATTATCATCCCAAAGAACCACCCAATCTGTGGTTAGCCCTCAGTCCAACCTGTCTTCGTGCAGGTGAATGCTGACTTGTTTTCACAAATTAAAACGTCCGTCATGAGAAATAATAGTTTTACAGGCGCCCCAGACTTAACCCTTCAACCACGTTACAGCCAATTTGCATCCAAGACTTTGTTTAAGGCCATAAAGAAAGCTGTGCCTTTGCTAAAATGATAAATAACATTTATAAATGAAAGGTTTGTACATCCGTTCGAATGTGATTTACCTCAATGTACGTCCGTGAAAGTATATGTATATGTAAGAGTGTTTGTGTCTGTCACTATAATAAATACTAAATTCTCCCCCCAAAAATATGTTTTTCTCTCCGGATGTAATCAAAAGAGGACAGTGAAAATAATAATGATAATAACTACCATTACGGTCAGGTATCACGTCATTCGCTTCGACATTGTTTGAGGAGAAGTCTGGAGCAGATGGAGGACAAAGAAAAAAATAACCAAACTACTTTCGGAAAGGAGACCACACTAATTAAGCTTTTACCAACTGCCATTTAGAAAAGTGACCCCTGAATAACCCTGAATCCTTTGGGGAATTACATTTGGAAAAGGTAATTTTTCTTCAGAGTTCAGAGGAGTGGAAGATACTGCCAAGACAACGAAAGATTCGCTTTTTATCCATTCCCTCCGAGGAAGACGTAAACGTATGGCATACCGAAAGCGCTGGGCCACAAATAGCGCATCCAACCCGGAAGGAGAGAACTTGTCATTTAAAAATAGAGTAAATGAGAGACTTAAAAGGATGTTCTTGCGTAAACCTTTTCACAAAGAGGAAGGAGGTCTTCGAGGGGGGGCGGGGGTCGGCCAGAGGACCCATGATCAATGATGCTGTCTGTAGCAGAAGCTGCCTACGGGAGCAGGCACGCCAACGTGTTCCTCATTACCTACACACAGCCTGCAGGACTCTCTTCCGTCCCTTACCACGTCTGTTTCTTTCCTTCCACCACTAAGCCTTGGAACCTTTTTACCTGTTCATCTAACAGCAACACGAACTGCCTATTCTCTACTTCCTTGTTCCTCAAGCTCTTTTCAGGTTTCAATTAAAGCCTGTCCTCTATAAGGGCTTCTGTTCCAGAGTAAAACCAGCAAGTCAAAAGGGAGCTACACTAATCACACTGCTGGCGATATCAAGACAAAATATAATGACACCATTAATAACGTGTCCCTTTTTTTTTTTTCTATCTCGTCTCATTACTTCAAACAAGTTCATCCCGTACCAAAATCCCAAGCCATCTCTTTGAATCTCCACACCATCCACTTCGAAAGTATTTGGTTTAATCAAATCGTTCCTTCTTTTTCGCCTCTGAACAACCGTGTCTTTAATACCCTGCACCCGGTCGGTCCTGACATTGCTCTGAGTTGTGTGTTCCCTCACAGTCTCCTTAACGAATTCGTTCTCATGGTTCTATCAACCTTGGCTCTTGGCTTCCAGTCCCTGGCCCCAGAGCTGTCTCTCCCGTTCCTTCTGCTCCCTCTGGCACTTCTTTTCTGAGGTTCAATTGTGTGTATATATCACACCAATGTCCAAAGTTTAATTAGAAAAAACTATTTAGAATTTCCCATGTAGCATTTGCAATATAATGTCCAGAACCAAATAGGATCGCTTCGTGGCGAAACAATACGTAACTTTCAGGTGTTTTGAATCCCTCCCTCTCTGGTTATCAAGGAGGTTACCTCCCACTCCGGTTAACATCGAAGTCCCCCTCGCCCCTCTCTGGTTAACATCGAGGTCCCCCTCGCCCCATCTCTGGTGACCATCGAAGTCCCCCTCGCCCCATCTCTGGTGAACATCGAAGTCCCTATCCCTCTCTGGTGATCATCGAAGTCTTCGGCGTTTGTATTCTCTCGTCATCAAATAGTCTTTCGCCTCGTCTCTTGATATCTAATGTCTGGCATGAATGCTGCCTCCATGTACGAAAGTGATTCATTCTTTCCCTTGGGAAAGGCTTACATGTGACCTTTCCCCTCACACACACGTCTCCAACTCACAATTAAAAAGTCCTTCGGCTGATCTTTCGTGCAGAAATTCTTTCCCCTGACCTTCAATCGACCCTTTCCCTCTCACTTCCTTCATCCTAACAACCACGAAGACCTAGTCATATCCTGGCGTCGACTCTGGAGTTCGATACTGCTCTCCACACACCCCACCTCCTCGCAAAAGGGGGTTCCCCAGCCACAGCTGAGTATACGATAATTATCGCTGTATTCCCTTTCATATATCATTATCATTATTATCATTATCAAATTCATCACTATAATAATTATTATCATAACTATTATTATCATTATCATTATTACTATTATCATTATCATCATTGTTATTACTATTATCATGATAATTATCATTACTATTATCAATATCATCATTATCATTATCATCATTATCATCATTATCATTATAACTATTTCTCATGCACCTTTGAGAATGTAAAACATAAGTCCTCCCTCTCTATTCCTCACTGCTTTGAACTGTCTTCAACTCTCAAATCTCTATGGTAAAGTGTCTCTCCAGATCTTCCACTATTTCCCTCACGGTGTGAAGGAAAGAGAAATATCAAAAAGCATCGCATTATGCCCAGTTTAGAGGCTCGCACGCCTGCCTCTCCATCGCGTCCATTCAGCCAAGAAACGAGTCCCTCCGTTCGGAATTATCGCTCAATATTTTCCATATATTCCACGAGACTTAACACTCTCCTGGGCAATACGATATTCCCCAGCTGGAGGGAATATCCCTTCCACTTTCCCTTCCTGGGTAAAGACGTTTATAGACAGTGCTTCCCCTTCGCTAAATCTCCCAAGAGGATGGATAAATACAGGATGTTATCATCGTCTTAACTGTCAGAAGTGACTGGAGGAACCTGTCTCTCTCTCTATCTCTCTCTAGCCATTGGCTAGACCACGGAAAACTCCACGAACCACCGCGTCACATGATTACTGGGTGACCGTCGGCAATTCTTAGGTGAAAAGGGCCATTACGAAGTTCTTCTGTTTCTTCCCTCACACCGCTCGACTTTGGGAAAGAAACTCTTTAACCCGTCCTGTGCCTCTGTTAAGCTTACCCGGAACTGGTTTGAGAGACAAGGCAATTTTACCCCACCTCCTGCGAAACTCTTTGATCAATAAAAGAAAAGAAAAATTCTCTCTCCCACCCCCACACTTCACTCCTTCCAAAACGAGAGAGAGAGAGAGAGAGAGAGAGAGAGAGAGAGAGAGAGAGAGAGAGAGAGAGAGAGAGAGAAACCAATATACTTCAAAGACATTTTTCTAGCAGGGAAAGGGGGGACGGGGGAAGAAAATAAGACACCAATATCACACCTAAACATATTCCCGGCTCTCTCTCTCTCTCTCTCTCTCTCTCTCTCTCTCTCTCTCTCTCTCTCTCTCTCTCTCTCGCGGGGGGGAGGAAAACTACCTCCCAAATCCTCGGGAGCCTTAATATAGCATCAAAGGAAGGTAAAAAGCTCTTGATGTGCAGCAGCTGGAACATTACCTCTGGCCACGATTTCCAGAGCAAACATATTCCAGTGATCCAGTCCCCATGGCACTTAAAGTGTTGAGTAGAGGAGGAGGGGAGGAAATATGGGTTTACAACTTCAACTTGTGAGACACTGAATTTACGAAGGGGGTGGATGGGTGGGATGGGCGTACTGTGTGACAAGGGGGTTGTAGGAATTGCCCCTAAATGAATGATTTTTCTTTTTGTTTCTATAAGACTAGAGAGAATTACCCCCGGGAAAAACAGGACTTTTTGAGAGAAGGGACTTTTAAAAGTCTTACTGTTGTATGTACGAGGTTTAGAATCAAAGTTTGGGATTATCTTGGGGGATTCATCCAAGCGCAAAGACCGACATATAGACACACACACACACACACACACACACACACACACACACACACATACGAAGTGGGTGACAAAAACGGAAACAAATACACATATACACAAAAACCCACAAAATCATTAATACCAACACTTTCCCTTTTTTGGGTCCCATGCTAATGAGCCTTGAAAATAGATACGAGGTGAATTTGTTTTAGCTTTAATATCAAAATCATGAACGCTTTGAAGAACACATTCTCAACTGTTTTAAAAGACGTCGATTCGTTTTCCTAAATCTGAAATCTTTGAAGATTGCCTATCTCAATTTTACGGTTCAAATCTTGAGTGTTTATATTTCATCAATATATATATATATATATATATATATATATATATATATATATATATATATATATATATATATATATACAGAAAGGAAGACCTGTCTGTCTGTCTCTTGTCTGCAGATACGTCACAGAAGTTAACCACATTCTATCCATATCCTCAGCAGGGTAGTTACTATTGGCTGCTGGGATGATAATTTTTTTCAGTAAAACATCTAACTGTTGAACACGGGGGGTATGAAACAGAAAAATTGACTAGGTTGAGTGGTTACACCGTGGAACGATGCCATTCTGCCGTTCAGTGTATGCTGGCTAAGGAGTACTCGGGGAAGGAAGTGGTGGTGGTGGTGGTGAGGTTGGGTGTGGTGGCTTGGGGAAGGAGGGAGTGGTGGAAGTGAGGGGGAAGTGTGGTGGCTAGGGAGGGAGGATGGGCGTGGCAGTTGTGTGAAAGGGTGTGACAGCCAACCACAGCAGCAATCAGACGAGGGACCCTAAAGACCCCGAATGTGAACGTATATATACAAATGGATGTACACCCTCGTCTGTCTTGATTCCACTTTCATAAATCGCAATCAACTAACTTCCCTTAGCTACTGTGAGGTGGATATAAATATCCATCAGCCCGAATGACCCACATTTGACATGATCCTTGTCCACGGGTAAATAATGATGCGGGAAGGACTTTCTCCAATACGTACGAACGTGATGGGTACACGAAGCTCTAAATCTAGTCTCTCCTGATCCAACCAGACAGCAGCCTCGAGTGGGAGCAGAGACGAAGCGAAGGTTTTATTTGATCATAGGACAGACGAGACTCCAACCTGGGCGAAGTCATGTTTCAAAGGTACAGGACAAGGGCAGGAGGAACCCCCCGGCCCCAAGGTGTAATATTGAGAATTCTCGTTTTCGTCCCCACGGCTGAGGGGAAAAGACAAAACTCTGGTTCATATGAAGAGGTCAGAAGGGACGCATCTTTTTCGCGACTCCGTTGGGAGCGATGGTTCGATCCTTGAGCAAGGACGGTGCTCCGGCCACGATGGTCCGACCCTTGTGCAAGGACGGTGCTCCGGCCACGATGGTCCGACCCTTGTGCAAGGACGGTGCTCCGGCTACGATGGTCCGACCCTTGTGCAAGGACGGTGCTCCGGCTACGATGGTCCGACCCTTGTGCAAGGACGGTGCTCCGGCTACGATGGTCCGACCCTTGTGCAAGGACGGTGCTCGGGCCACGATGGTCCGACCCTTGTGCAAGGACGGTGCTCGGGCCACGATGGTACGATCCTTGAGCAAGGACGGCACTACCACTGACTACGAAGACGCGACAGTTTGAACAAGGACAGTACAGTCCCTTGAGCAGGACGGTACAATCCCTTGAGCACGACGGTACGACCCTAGGGGATGATCGCACGGGCCTTCGACCTGACTTTAAACGGTAACTACATCCAAGGGTCGTACCGTCATTCTGAAGGGTCGTACCGTCATGCTCAAGGGTCGTACCGTCGTGGAGAAGGCGACTATGAAGGGGTGGGCGGTGGCGGGGCTTGGTTAATCTTCCCTTCCTGCATCAATATCCAAAAGATGGAATAGAGGAAAGAACCAAGTGAGGATCTCTTATCCTCTAAGGCTCAGTCACCTGTTCTAGACGCTGCCTCGCTCATGTGGGGAAAATTAGCAAACATGTAAACATAATGTACATAAAACCAAATGAAACCATATAATCCTTGGTCGAATCGATCTCTTGAGGACATACAATAAATAGTCTCTGCTTCCTGGGGGTCTCATAAACCAAGAAGCACACGGACCACACTCCTGCTTCATGCAGTCCTCTCTCTCTCTCTCTCTCTCTCTCTCTCTCTCTCTCTCTCTCTCTCTCTCTCTGCCCCGGGACTACTGCCTGACAACGGGCAAAATGAATTCCCGAGACTTACGATGCACGGCCGTACACCTGGGGTGCTTATGCAAATTTCTCCCCAGCGGCAGGAAGATGGCGAGCCGTTCTTGAGAGTGTAAGAGGCTCAGTGTGTGTGTTTGTGTGTGTGTGTGTGTGTGTGTGTGTGTGTGTGTGGAGGGAGAGGAGTGTGTAGGAGGCTTAGTGTGTCTGGCGAGGTGTGTGTGTAAGAGGCTTTGTGTGTCTGGGGAGGTGTTTGGGAAACTTAGTGTGTCTGGGGAGGTGTGTGGGAGACCTGGCGTGTCTGGGCAGGTGTTAGGGAGGCTTAGTGTGTCTGGGTAGCTGTTAGGGAGGCTT